>NC_043716.1:40247289-40265517 GCF_006229205.1 Suricata suricatta
CCCGCCTCTCCCGGGCGGGGGGTGCGGCGCGAGCCCGGAGCGCGCGCGCGTGCCGCGACCGGAGGATGGATGGATGGAGCGAGCGAGAACGCGAGCGTGCGCGCGCGCGCCCCTCTCCCCCTCCCTCCGCGCGGGCGCGAGGCCAAGCGCGAGCGCGCTCCAACCTCCTCCTCTTCCTCCTCCCGCCCCTCTTCAACACCCCGCCCCCGCCCTCCCTTCCTCTTCCTTCTTTCGCTTTCGCGCGCCCAGCGACTGCTCGCGCCTGCTAGAAGGGCCCGAGCGCGTGCATCTGCCCCGCGGCCGCAGCTCGGCAGCATTTGCTCCAGGGGGCGGGGACCGGGCGGGGAGGAGGGGCGCCACGCCGCCGTCCAAAGTACCGGCGGACGGGGACGGGGGCGGGGAGATGGGCGGGGCTTTGGGGAGCCGCCTCGGCCAATCGCCGCCTCGCCTCGGTCCGGTCGGCCCAATAGGATGGCGGTGGGTGGAGCGATGTTCAAGGTGAGGTGCGCGGTGCGCTGGGGGCGGAGACGTTGTGCCGTCCCGGCCGGGTCCGGGGCGGGGGCAGCGGGTGGCGTCGAAAGAGAGCGCCGGCTCCCAGCCGAGCCTGGGACGCCTTCCGGCCCAGGCTCCCCCGCCCTTCCCTCGGGGCTCCTGGCTCTTGCCCCCCCTCGCCCCCCCGCCCCGCGCCGTTCCCCGGCGTCCGCACTCCGGCATTTACCCCGAAGCGTTCAGCCACTTCTCTGAAGAGGCCGGAGTTGAAGTGGGGCTCTTTTAGCACCTCAGGGCAGAAAACCTATGGAGCCAGCGGGGCTCGTCTGAGCCTCCGTTCCCCTGTTTCTGGGCGGGTCTCAGCCCACTCCAGGCCTGCGAGCCAACGAACACCCCAGATGAGGGTCCTCACTGAGAGCGGAGGCCGAGCTGTGCCCTTCTGAGCGGAGCGCTCTCCCCGCCCTCAGCCTAATTTAGATCCCACACCTGCTCGCCTTTCCTGCTTCCGGAACCCACGCCGGACCCCCCACCTCTCGGATAGCCTGCCGGGCACTAGCCAGACCCTTCCCCCGACCCAGCGCTACTCCCCCCGGGGTGTGCCCATATCCGCGCTCTCTCAGTCCCGCATTACCTTCTGGATGAAAGGGCCTTTTCTAGCCCCACCGACACCCAGGCTAGCACTTCTGTCTCGTTTATTCTCTAGGTCTGGAGTTTTGGGTCGGGTGTCTGACAGCCCTCTCCTCCTAGAAGATAAGATTAAACGAGGGAATTCTTCAATCACATACTTGGTTGGGACCATAAACTGGCTGTTTAGTGTTCAGCAAACATGTATTGAGACAGTCATCCTAAGTGTTTAAGACCAGGAGTCAGACTTGAATTTAAATCTGTGGCCTTGAAAAACGCACTTGGGCAAATAAATGAGATCTCTGTTGCCTCAGTTTCCTCTTGTCGCTGGGTATAATGATAATACCTATCTCATTAGGTCCTTGTGAGGACTGACAAGTCAGTGCATGTGAAAACTCTTAGCTCAGTGTAAGTGCTTTATAAGTCTTAGCTGTTATTCTTACGTGCTCTGTAAGAATTCTTGCAGTGCGCTGTGCTGGGATGCAAAGATGAAATACGACAGTTGTGCTTCCTCAAGAAGTTCACAATTTATAGGATAGAACTGCAGGAAAATAATTGCCAAACACTGTTAAAAACAGAGAGACACACAGGGATGGGGTGGCCAGGAAGATAAATGAAATTATGTAAGACAGTTGGTCAGTAAAGGCTTTTCATAGTGGGAGATTAGGAAGGCACTGGACATCCTAAACAGCAGGGTTCAGGAGTATGGCTTAGTTGGGGACTGGAAGGAGTGGGGAAGCAGCAGGATATGAGCAGGTCAGACGGTAAGAGGACTAAAGGCGTGTTTAGTAATACGGACTTAAACCCTGTAGGCCATGAGGAGTCCTCAAGGGGAAGGAATCCTATGAGCAGATTTTAATTTTTTTAATGTTTGTTTATTTTTGAGAGGAGAGAGAGAGAGAGAGAGACAAAGGATCCAAAGCAGGCTCTTTGCTGACAGCAGAGAGCCTGGCGCGGGACTCAAACCCACAAACGGTGAGATCATGGCCTGAGCTGAAACTGAGAGTCTAAGGCTTAACCAGCTAAGCCACCCAGGTGCCCCTGACCAGATCTGAATTTTAAGTAGAATCACTCTGGCATGCGGAGTCTGTAGATATTTATTATCGATTGGGGTCTATGGGGGTAAAGGACAAAGAGGCCCTGAAAACACCTTTAACCAAGATGGAGAACTCGAGGAGATGTGACAAGTTAAGTTTGGTTTATGTTATAGGTACTGTGGGACCAGCTGGTGGAGACTCTGAAGGTCATTGAACTTGCCAAAGAGTGCAGCCAAGTCTTCAGGAACCTCTGAAGTGTAAACCAGGAATCCTTCACACCAGTGGTGCTGATCTGTTTCCTAGTCTCTAAATATGCCCAGTATATGTGCCCTGAGGAATTTACACACGCCTTCCTCTCCTCTCTGTTTACCTAAATACTTCCTCACTTTCCCACCCATGGCCATCCTCATGCCAACTCTTTTACTGATCGTTCTGTTCATCCAGCCCTTGGCCTGGGCTGCTCTGTGGTGGTGACCTTTATGGGAACATGCTCGTCTCCACAGGTAGCATCAAGCAGTGAACAAAGACGAAGGACTGTGCTGGTCTGGCTCTGAGTGAGGCCGTGGCATTACAGCAGCGAGCCAGAGAGACACCCCAACTTTGTCCTAGTGGAATTCACACCCCAGCAAAGCCTGATGTGGGCGAAGCAAGACTGCGAAGGCATTGGGCTGCTGAAGAAAGAGATGGCATGGGCGCCTGGATGACTCAGTTGGCGTAGCATCTGACCTTGGTACAGATCATGATCTCCTGATTAATTAGTTTGAGCCCTGCATTGGGCTCTCCACTCTCAGCAAGGAGCCCGCTTTAGATCCTCTGTCTCCCTCTCTCTCTGCCCCCTTCCCCGCTTGCTTTCTCTGTCTCTGTCTCTCTCTCTCAGAAGTAAACATTAAAAAAAAAAAAAAGGAAATGGGGGCACCTGGGTGGCTCAGTCGGTGAAGCCGTTAAGCATCAAACTTCGGCTAGGTCATGATAGGTTCAAGCCCGCCTCGGGCTCTGTGCTGACAGCTCAGAGCCTGGAACCTGGTTCAGATTCTGTCTCCCTCTCTCTGCCCCTCCCCCACGCATGCTCTGTTTCTCTCTCTTAAAAATAAACGCATTAAAAAAGGAACAAATGGCATGGAGATGTTTTGTCAAGGGGTCAGAGAAGATCCCCACCACCCCGAAGAAATGATCTTTTAAGGGGAGGCCCGAATTAACTACGCGGTGAGGTGAAGAGGAACACCCAGGCGCAGGGAAGGGTTAAGCGCATGGGCGGAATGCATGCCGGCCCTGGAAGGGAGTGTGCCGTGTCTTGATACCTGAATGGCCGGCATTGCTGGCATTGGCGCGCACAGAGGCCAGCAGGGGCAACCGGCCTGCCAGGGCCTTGACAGCCATACTTAGTCTCTCATTCAATAAATGTTTCTTGAGTGGCAAATTTGTGTGCCAGCGCATTTTAAAAGATGCTGGGATTACTGTAAGGGACAAGCAGATAAGGCGTAAGTGTCTTTTACTTGGGGAGATAGACAATAAACAAATAAACAAATAATAAAAACAAGATGTAGGCGGCCTCCCTAGAAAAGGTTGTTAGGGAAAGTCTATATGAGGTGACATTGAAGCTGAAGCCCGAAGGTTACGAAAACCAGTTATGGGTCGAATTGAGGGATTAGCATCTGGGGCAGAAAGAACCTAGTACAAAGGCCCGGTGGTAGGCATATTTGAAGAACAAAAGAGATCGCTTGTGGGTGATTAGGAAGAGCTGGGTGGGTGAAGGAAGGTGGAAGGCAGGAAGCAGGGGCCAGGCCTGTAGAGTCATGCAAGTTGTTAGTACAGAAATCAGGAGATTTCTTTCTTTTAAAAAAAATTTTTTTGGGGGCACCTGGGTGGCTCAGTCGGTTGGGCCTCCGACTTCGGCTCAGGTCAGATCTCACGTTCGTGGGTTCGAGCCCCGTGTCAGGCTCTGTGCTGGCAGCTGGCTCAGAGCCTGGAGCCTGCTTCAGATTCTGTGTCTCCTTCTCTCTCTGCCCCTCCTCCTCTCATGCTCTGTCTCTCTCTGTATCAAAAATAAATAAAACATTAAAAAAATAAATAAAAAAAAATTTTTTTAAACATTTATTTTTGAGAGACAGAGAGAGACAGATCATGAGCAGGGGAAGGGCAGCGAGAGAGAGGGACACACAGAATTGGAAGCAGGATCCTGGCTCTGAGATGCCAGCACAGAGCCCAATGTGGGGCTCAAACCCACAAACTGTGAGATCATGACCTGAGCAGAAGTCAGACGCTCAACTGACTGAGCCACCCAGGTGCCCCAGGAGATTCATTTTTTAAAGTTTTTTTTTTAATGTTTTATTTATTTTTGATACAGAGAGAGAGCATAGAGGGGGAGGAGCAGAGAGAGAAGGAGACACAGAACTGGAAGTAGGTTCCGGGCTCTGAGCTAGCTGTCAGCACAGAGCCCGACGCGGGGCTCGAACCCACGAACGTGAGATCTGACCTGAGCTGAAGTCAGAAGCTTAACCGACTGAACCACCCAGGCGCCCCAGGAGATTCCTTTTTAAAAGATAACTTTTGTCCTTTTGTCGCTGTGTGCACAATGGACTGAGGGGGCAGGGGTGCAAGCAGGAAGACCAGTTTTAGGAAGTCTTGGTAGAAGTTGAGTAATGGTGGTGGCCTTGAATAGGATGGGGATGCCAGCAATGGAGAAGGGTAGACAGATCTGAGAGATACAGGAAGTGGAACGGACAGGGAGAGGTGAGCAAATGAATATGGAGGTGAAAGAGAAGTTGAGGCTGATGCCCTAGTTTCTAGACTGAATAACTAGATGGTAATCATTTTGGGTCTTGAGGGATGAAGTGCCCGCAAGATATTCCAGAGGATACACAGAAATCTATACAGATTTGCAGCCTGGAAGAGTGGTCTCTGGCGATGCCACCTTTTGGATCACTTACCTCTGGGTGATAACTGGAGGTTCATAGGGTGACATGGACACCTAGGAAAGAACGAGGGGGAACCAAGGCCTGCAGAATAGATCAAGAAGTCAAGAGATGGACAGGTGGCCCCGCTGGATGGGATGATGAACATGCTGGTGAATTTAGAGTCACCCGTGGGGAGGTGAGGACATGGGAGACCATAAAGGGCAGTGCATTTTCTAGCAGTTTGACCAAGAACAGAAGGGTGTGGGGCCAGGGGAGAGCTCTTGGATGAGGCCTATGTCTCCAGGCTTGGTGGCTCCGGGAATCCAGTCAAGGCCTGTGCAGGGATTCACTTTTTTTTTTTTTTTTTTTAACTTTTAAAGTTTGCTTATTTTGAGAGAGAGAGAAAGAATGAGCGGGGGAGGGGCAGAGAGAAATCCCAAGAAGGCTTCATGCTATCAGTGTGGAGCCCCATGTGGGGCTCAATCTCATTAACCATGAGACCATGACCTGAATTGAAATCAAGAGTTGGATGCTTAACCAACTGAGCCACCCAAGCACCCCAGGAAGGCTAGCTTCTGCACCTAGGTCCAGCCTGCTTCCTATCAGAGCCCTGGATAGAGTTAGGAAAAGTCCTCTCTAACCTGGGGGGAGGCTGAGGGCTCAAGGTGGGAGAGTCACCCCCAACGTCTAATGATAAACCCTTGCATGACTAGGGTGAATAGTCATAACAAGGTGACCCCTGGGGCGCTGAGTGGCTCAGTTGGTTGAGCATCTGACTTTAGCTCAGGTCATGATCTTGCGGCTCATGGTTTCACGCCCCGTGTCAGGCTCTGTGCCAACAGTTCAGAGCCTGGAGCCTGCTTCAGACTCTTTCTCCCTCTCTCTCTGCCCCCTCCATGCTCATGTTCTGTCTGTCTAAAAAATAAACACTTAAAAAAAAATGTAAGGTGACCCCTTATTAGGGTCAGGGGTTCACTCTAATCATGCAAAGGCTGATCATCACCCCCAGATTCCCAAAGGTAATGCACTCTGGGAGAAAATATTATCTGTTCCCTCAAATTCTCAGAGTCCTTAGTGGTTTGATCATCCAAGGTGAACGAACAGAATCAGAAGCACAAGAACAACACAGAACAATGTGAAGCTATGTTGCCCATGGAGGCTTCGGCAAGAGGTTCTAGAGAGAAGGGCAAACAAGCAGACTCCAAGTCTTTCCCCACTGACTCTGTCAGGTCACCCCTGCACCCTGCCCTTGAAGCCAGTGACCAGACAGCAGTCAAACCTTTGTTTTTCGCTTTATTATACAAAAAGAGGGAAAACAAAACTTCTACAGTTGGCCTTAAGCTTAGGCAGACACCTCTAAGACATTCCCTCCCACCTCCCATGATACAAATTCAAGTTGTGTTGTTGTTGAAACCTACAAAAACACTCCTTAAATATTAGAAAAAAAGGGGAGAGAGTGGGGGGTCCTCTGACTCCAACCATCCCATCCCAGTGCCAAAATGCACTCAGAGTGACCTCTTACAGCACCAACACCCCCAGCCCCACAGCCCTGTTTGTACTGTAAGAATTTCTCAATTTTTAAAACCAGAAAAAAAAGTGCCCCATTCAAAGTTGTTTTTAAATGAAAACGCATTCCACTAAAACACAACAGCGCAGGGGCATTCAAACAGGGAAACAGGGTTCTTTGCAGGGGCTCTTGGGAAGAAATAGAACCTATAAACCCCCGCATCAGGGTCAGGACAGAGGAAGGGGAGTGGGAGGGGGAGTGTTACCCCCAGTTTCCCCAACCCCAGCACCATGTCCAAGGCAAAGCAGATTGTCTGCCTTCCTTTGGGAGCGGGACCCACCTTTCCATTCCACCTTCCAGGCAGAATCCCCACTCTTCCCCCATCCACTTGCCTTTTGTCCAGGGGGAGAAGGCAGAAAAGCACAAAGTCCCAATTAAATAGGTCATTGACATGATTGTAAGGGGGGGGGGAAGCGCCAAAATTTAATCAAAAACTTAAAAAAAAATTTAAGTCCACAGAGACCAGGTGGCTTAGCTTACTAAGGGTGTAGGAATCAGGGTACCCCAAATTTTGAGATGGCCAGGAAGGGTTAAAGGAACAGCTGCAAAAGCAGCCTTTGCAGACCCCTTCCCCAGCTGCAGGTTTGGAGGGGTGGGGAAGGGAGCAGACCTGAGAAATCATAGGGAATGGGGGTGGAGAGCTGGACGGTAGGGGAAAAGGCAGGAGGGATGTGTGTTAAAGAGCTTGAAGCCCAATTTTGGAGCCCACGGTGGCCAGCCAACCTCTCAGATGAACTGAGAAGGCCTTTCCCACTAAGTAAAAGCTCTTAGGTCCACCCAATCGGTCCCTCTCCCCAATGCCCTGCCAGAGACCAGCAGCAGCTCAGGGCCCTGGGGCCCTGGCAGAGGGAGGCAGGTACAGGTAGCATCAGAGTGGCTTCTGTACAACACCCCTGGCCCCCAAAATTGAATCAAGAGATTAGGCAAAGCACAGGATGTGGAGAAAGGGGCTGCCCCAGCCTGTTCCCACCAGGTTCAAGGTCTCCCGGGTCCTCACCAACCCATTCAACCAGATTCACAGACCGAAGTGGGCTCCCCCTTCTCTCTTCCACACACAGACACACACACACACGTGCCTTTGCACACATCCACAGGTACACCCATGCTATGTACAGGCAACACACACGCACTTTTCCACTCGTGCCAAGAGGGTTTTAAAAAAGTCCCAAACCTACCCCCTAAACCCACCCTCTCCCAGAAATGACAACAGAGACGGCAGCCGAGATCGGTAGGAAACGTCTCGTCAACAGCTCAGAGCTTTAAAAAAAAAATATATACACATATATAAAAAACACTTCTGCCCCCTCCCCCCACGAGTGGGTCCAGGCAGCTCCTTCCTGCAGAGGGGCAGGGGAGAGGGCTACAGGGCAGTGCCTGTTTGCTCTTAGGCACCCGCCCTCCTCTCCCCATGTGTTCCCTGCCTCCAGTTCCAACGTAGGGGTCCGGTCGGCAAGCCCCTCTGGGAAGGGAGGGGTCTTCCCCAAGCTCCCTCCCTCCCATGGGTTGGGCTGCAGGTGCAGAGGGCCTCACCGAACTCTTTGGGACCCCCCCCACCCCACTCCCAGGTCCATTGTCCGTGACGGAACCGCAAGTGCAGAAGAGGGGTGGGCTGGGCGGGTCCAGTGGTGGCTCAGTCTGATGGTTGCGCTCCCTGGAGGGCCCCCCAGGGCTGATGTCTCTGAGGCTGCAGAGTCCTGGCCTGGGCTCCTCCGGCCCCTCCCCCACCGTATTTTGTTTAAAAAAAAAAAAAAGGAAAAAGAAAAAGAAAAAGAAAAAGAAAGTGGGGGAGGCCAGGGGGGCAGGGGATAGAACATGGGGGAGAAACAAAGGTGGTCGGCTGGGGAGGGGAGCCCCGGGTTGGGGGCGCCGAGCCTCAGTTGGAGTCTGAGTCCGAGGAGTCTCCCGACGAGGAGGAGCTGGAGCTGCTGCCCTCAGACTCATTGTCCTCATCCTCGTCGTCATCCTCATCGTCGTCCTCGTCCTCGTCATCCTCCTCATTCTGGCGGGCAAGAGGGTGGGGTCAGCGGGTGGAGTTGGTGGCGAGGCCCCCACCCCCCCCCAGCATTCCAGGCAGCCTTGCCTCATCCCCGTCCTCGCTCTCGTCCTCGCTGCTGGACTCGGACGAGTCCCCGCCGTCCTCGGAGGAGTCCCCGTTCTCATCCTCCTCCTCCTCGTCCTCCTCGTCCTCATCCTCATCCTCTTCGTCCTCGTCCTCCTCAGACTCCTGGGAGGGAAGGGGGTGCGTCAGCGGGGTCCACCACGGGTCTCCAGGCACCGCAGACCCCCCTCCCTGCCCTTCCCTGGGCTGGGCAGAGCTCCTCACCGACTTGGACTGCAGGGCGGTCCGGCTGGACTTGGGGTTCGGGCCTCGCAGCTTGGTCATGCTCTTACGTTTCTGTAGGAAAAGTCCAGAGACAGAGGGAGCGGTTCCGACAGCAGCTCCCCCAACCCCCCTTCCCCAGCGCCGCCCTGCTCCCCGACTCACATTGGAGATGTATTCTTTATATGCTGCACGGTCCTGAGGAGACAGACTCTGGGGGAGACAGAGGAGGAGGTGAAGGTTGGAACGCAGCCCCCACCCCACCCCAAGCCTCTGACCGAATGTGTTGACCAAGCACCAGGCGGTGGGCTAAGGATTTACATGCCGCCGCTGCGTCTCTACCCCTGCCTCTCTCCCTGTGCCTTGGGTCTCCGCAGAGAGCACCCCCAGGATCTGAGAACACAGCCCCAGTACTATTGCTTAAGATGCCCTGTATCCTTCTCTGATCTACTTTCTCCTAGGACTGTTGGTTTTCCTGTCCCCTCCCACTGTTTTACCCAACTGCAGACTCCGGGGTTAGGGCCCTCCTCAGCTCAGAAAGGCCCCCTTGCAATGACTAACATAGCCTGGCATCACCATTCCCCACCCGATAAGCCTGGTGCCACAGATGAGGTAGTCTGGGGCTCCCCAGACTTCTGGACTTCCCTGGACTCCCCAGACTTCCCTGGCTTCTCTTCTTTAATAGCAACTGCTCTACGACAGGACTATGAGGATGCTGAACGAAATCCTGAATGCGGACCCACTAGATGAGGCCTCCTTGTTCCTGGGGTCCAAGGCCTCTCACCTTGACCCAGAGGTCCAGGTGTACTTTGTACTGCTTCTGCTGCTCTTCGGCCAATTTTTTGTAGTGCTCCTTCTGGCTCTGGGAGATGCGTTGCCAGCGGCTGCCGATCTCCACCATGCGCTCCTTCAGCGGCAGGTGGTTCAGCTCCCCGTTGGACAGCAGCTCCTGGGAGAACTTCTGGTAACCGTTCCTAGAAGGTAGGGGGTGCAGGGAGGGTCAAGACCCTGGCCTGGCTGCGCTTCAGCCTCGAACCTCCCTTCCCGGCACCAGGATGGTCCCGGCCACTGGGACTCACATGGGAGGCTTCTTGGGTTCTCCTTGGAACTTCATCTTCTTGGAGGAGTTCGCAGCGGCTGGGGGTGCCCGCATCTCGCTCAGCTCTCTCTGTAGGGATGCCCAGGAAGGTCACCCTCGCTCCGCCCGCCTCCTCACCCAGAAACATTCCTACCTCCTGCCCTGTGCCATCATTAGTGCCCGAGCTGGCTCTCCTTTTATGTCATGGGGAGGAGGAGAAACTGAGGCAGAGCCGGGGAGCAACTTCCTGACAGCTCACACCTGGGGCAGGCGCTACTGTGCCTGAAAATGCTGTCACAACTGCACCCATGTGACTGGGACCCCTGGTCCCTGCTTTACTTATGTGTGACTGAGGCTCAGAAAAGGGAAGTTGGGAGATGTGCTCAAGGTCGCCCACAACCAGGGCTGGGACTTTTTGATCCACGGCCCACCCCATGACAAGAGCCACCCGCCCAAAAGGGTTCTCCCCCCAGTCAAGTGGGGGGGCAGGGGGGCCCCAGCTCCACCCTGCCCACCAGGCTAAGCGGCAGAAGCCTTCCCACCTCATATCGCTTTTGGTCTTCGGCTGCCTTCTTAATCCACATCAGCTTCTCCTTCTTCTCCATGTTGTTCCAGGTCATTTCCATGGCTTTCAAGGCCTTCACCCTGTCATTCTGGAGATAAACAGGGGTGTCAGCTATGCGAGGGGGTCACCAGGGGCTGGAGGCGGCCCGCTGAGCAGCCCTTCCCCAGCTCCCTGCCACCTTGAAGCGGGCCAGGTAGTCCCCGATGACGCTCTGTTGCCAGATCTCCTCGGCTCTCTTGGGTGACTCGGGCAGCTTGCCCCGCTCCTCTCGGTCCCCGCCTGGCTTCCTCTCAGACTGGGCCTTGAGCGCCGCCTCCCGGGCCTTGTACTTGGCCTGCAGAGGGACAGCAGGGGTGTCAGTCTTCTGGCTGCCCCAAGGGGGCGCGCGTTCCTCAGCCAACAGTTAAAGGCTCTCCGTTCCCCCCACACCCCACCGCAAGGGCGGGGCGCGCAGAGGCGTGGGCTGGTGCAGATGTCTCCAGCCCTGGGCTCAGCCCGCCAACCGGCTCTGCTCCCCAGGGAGCCTGAGCCCTCAGCTGACAGCTTCCCGCCTTCCGGCCTGCCTCTGAGCCCAGGCACGCGTGGCCCACCAGGCCAAGGGTGAGGAAGGCGGAGGGGGAGAAGTGGCCTGGACTTGGCCCTGGCAGCCCCTCTGGCCTAGGGCGCCTGACCTTCTTCTTTTCCGACAAGTCGTTCCACATGCGGGCCAGGAGACGGGTCAGCTCGCTCTCCGAGAGCTCGGGCCGCTCCTCCTGCAGCTGCCGCCGCTTCTCTTCGGAGAAGATGAACATGGCCGACACGGGCCGCTTGGGCTTCTCTGAGCCCCCCTGCAGGTGAACAAAGGGGCCGGGGTCCATGGGGGTATTGGCAGGGCGCCCCACCTTCCCCGCCCCCACCCACCCTGGGTTGTGCCCCCTGCCCACCTTGCCCCCTTCCTGGGAGGGCTTCTTGGAGGCTGGGCTGGTGGCTTGCTTCTTGTTGATGCTTAACATTTTCTCCTCCCCCAGGACCCGCTGCTGTTCCTCCTCAGGCAGGCTCTAATCCAGAAACAATGGGCAGTGTGGGGCTGCGCGCCTGCTTCCCAGCCTGCTCCCCCGCAGCACCCCACCTGCAAGAACACTCACCTCTAGGAAACGGAGCAGCTCCACTTCGTAATCTTTCTTTTTCTGAGAAAGTAAGGGGAGTCAGGATCACGCTAGGGGCAGACCCTCCGGTTCTTCGAAGGCCAACAGCCCTTGGCGACCCATCCAGAACCGGGACAGGGCCTCATCTTCCCCTACAGACGAGCCCCAAGGCCGTCAGCCCAGACACTAACCCGGCACACCACCAGGCGTGCAGCAGGCACCCGAGATACAGCTGAGCAATTGCTGACTGACCCCTAATTGGGGTCAGGTCTCATGTGCCTCACGTTGCTGAGGCCAGGCCCAAGGGTCTCCGGAAGGCTTCCTCAGACTTAGACATAAGCTCACCTGGTCACACTTCTTGTGATAGGCATCCTTCTCCTTCTGGGAGAGCAGCTTCCACTGCTGGCTACATAGCACCATGCGTTCAGTGCTGGGCACGTCCTTCATGTTGGCCATCAGCTCTGCGCAGTACAGCGAGTAGCTGTTCCTGTCAGAACCAGCAGAAGAGGACGAGTGTTCCCCTGAGCGACCAGGGCGGCCCAGGGCAGCAGGTTCCTCAACTTCACACACTGGCCGAGGCTGCTGGCCTAGCTCCCTAGATGCCCACTTGCCCACTCACCCACCCGCCCTGGGGGCAGTGCTCACGGAGGTGGCTTGGTGGGTCGCCCATCAAACTTGTCCTTGAGCTGGCGTTCGGCCTTGGTGAGGGTGGACTTGGTGATGCCCTCCTCACTGATGTTCAGCTCGGGGTGCTTCTGGATATAGTCACGCATAATCTCCTGCAGAGTGAGGTGAGGGGGGATGGAGGGCAATGGGGTGTGGGGTTAGCCGGGGGCCGGGGAAGGGGGGGAGAGCCGCTGGGGAGGGGAGGCAAGGAGCAAAGCTGGGGGCGTGGCTGTGTGTCTGCTATGTCACACGAGATGTGGTGCCCTGCCCTGCCCTAGCCTGAGATCTCATGGGAAGGTGGGGCAGAGAAGGTAGGGGCAGAGGTGAGGGGCCTGGAAGGCCCCTCCCTCAATGGCGGGACAGGGAGTGACTGCCTCCCGCAGAGTGCGGAGGTCACAGAGACGGAGGGCAGAGGCTCTTGAAGAGCCGGATGGGGAGGAGCGCAGCGGAAGCCTAACCTCGTACTCCTTCCGCTGCTCCAGGGCCTTATGAATCCATTTCAGCCTCTTTTTGTCCGAGAGCTGAGACCACTGCTTCCCCAGGGAGTCCTTCACCTCCTTCGTAGTGGCCTGCAAACCAAAAGCCGTCAGACACACACAGGCAGCCAGGGGCAGGGGGAGGGGAGGGGGCGGGGGACACAGAGGCCCCCACCCCCTCAGGCCACAGGAGGTCACATGAGTGTCCCCCACAGGCCAGGAGGGGAAGGTGGAGGCGGGGGTCCCGCCGGGTGCAAGGGGACAGGCTCACATACACACACACACACGCACGCACACGCTCGCACGCCAGCTGGCCCAGGCCCTGTCCATGCAGCCCACCCCTGGGGAGGGGCCTCCTCTCCTGCTCCCCTGCACCATGCCCGGCCGACCTGGCGCGGCTCCCCCCTTGCCACCACCGCGCGCCCTCCACCCCCACCCCCTGGCCGGACACTCACATCTGGCCGCACTTTGAGATACACCTTCTTCTCATGGGTGTACCACAGCTGCTGGGGGGTTTTGGGCTTCTCGGGGATGTCCGACTTCTTGGCATTCTGGATTAGGTCAGGGTGATCCTCCCTAACCAGGGCATGGGGAGCAACAATCAGCAGGCGCAGGGGGGTCCTGCCAGGGAGACCCCCATCTAGCTGCCCTACCTACCCACCAAGGCTCCTAGGCCTATCGACTGGGGGCCTAGTGGGACAGCAGTGGCCTGCCTGTCCCTGCCCTTGAGCATGACCCAGTAGGGGGTCTGCACGTGACCCCTCCAGCTTCCATGCCACACAAATGGCAAACTCGAGGCTCTGGTCAGCATCACCCTATCCTACCAACACCCAGTTCCCTGTGGCCCTCCTCTGGGCTCCACTGCCTTACCTGAACCGGGCCAGGTTTCGCTCGAACTCTTGCTTCTCCCTCTGGAAGTCCTGAATATATTTCATCTGGGGGAGGAGGGGACGGGGTCATCCAGGACCCAAAGCCTGAGCTATAAAAACCACCAAGTCCTCCTTGCTAGCCATTTTGCCTCCCCTTGGTGACATGGATGGTGGCCTGCCTTCCAGTGGGTTGGGGAGACGCAACCGTAGCCAGTCACAGTGAGCAGTGACAAGGCTGGGACTCCCCCGACCCTACCTCCCCACCTTTCCCCAGCACTGCAGAGCTCCCTGTGATGAGTCAGGTTGAGGGGTGCATGCCTTGCCCCGATTGTTCCCTCCTCATCTTGGCAGCTGCTAATGATCTGGTGCCTCAGGGTTGGCCCACAGAGCCAGGGCCAGACTGGACCCTGTTTTCAAGGCCCGAGGGGAAACAGTGTTGAAGGAACCCAGAGTGAATTCTTGCGATGTAAATGGCATCCTAGTAGATCTGTCTCTTGAATTTGGATTTTCTTCCCCAATCCACCAATCCACTATGTCCAGTTCCCATTCCTAACCCCCTCCCATCACCTTCTTCCCTGCCTCCAATCCCTTCTTCCAGGCTCCAGCCTGGCTGGCTCCTCAAGCCCTCCCCCCAACCCCACCCCACGGGCTCTCCTCTGCCTTGGCTTCTCTTTATTCTCCTCCATATCTTCCTATGGTCCTGGCCTCCATTCCTGCCATCACCAGGCTACTTCTCTGTCTTGTTCCTACCTGTCCACTCCTCACTCAAAACTTCCTTTCCAATCAGTCTCTTTCCTTTCCTCATCTGCCTCCTGTCCCGGGTCCCACTCATTCTCTTTTCTTCCCCATTCACAGGAGTCCACCTTGGAAGGGCCCAGGGGCTCATGACTGAGCCCAACCCCTGCCTCTCACAAAAGAAGCACCAGGCTCAGGAAGGGACCGCTTCACTTTCCCCTGTGGTTTCTGTAGAAGACAGGGAGCAGAGCCAAGCCTTCTCTGCTCCAACTCTGGCCCTCCTCACACAGAACAGCAGCTTTCAGAACAGGAAGGCACCACACAGACCGGGCTTGCTCTCTGCGCCTCAGATAAAGACCAGACCCGGAGAAACGAAGTAACTTACCAAAGGTCACATACAGAGCAATCCAGTGGCAGGCAGGAGACCAGGCCCCAGTCTTGGGTCCTCCAGGTCAACACCCTGTCCACCCTACTATGTAGCTCCTTGTCCCTCCCTGGTCCTTGGACCCTCTGCCTCTCCCTCCCATCCCGTGAGTGTCTGGGCGTCGAGTATACAGTCAGCTCTGCAATATACCCAGCAGAGGGGTCGAAGAGAACTCTGCCAATTCCTACTCCTACTTGGCCTGGGCAGCAGTTGCACACAGCCAGCTTCTCCCAGCCAAGCTGGCTTCTTTTTGGGTACAGAACCAAGGGCACGTGAGCCTACAGCCAGAGAACACAAACCAGGAAGAGGGCTGTGCACGGTGTGGCGGCCAGGATCACCTCCTGAGAGCCGGCTGGGTTCTGGCTTTGCTTCCTCTTTTCAGCAAACGTGTCCTCTTGCCTCTCCTGCTGCCCCTCACCAACTCCCCTCCCTGGCTCTACCTTGCAAATCCAGCACCTGTGGGGTCTCTCTCCCCACCCCATCTCTCTCGGGCCCTGCTGCAGGCTCCCCGACTGCTTTGCTGCCAACCTCTAAGAGGGTCCGTCCTGCCCCAGGCGACTTGGGTAACCTCTGCCCAAAGGAAATGACCTCTGATGGGGTCCGAGACAGCGCAAGGCTGCAAAGGACAAGGTGCATCCTTGGGTGAGCATGAGCACGGAGGAAGGAAGCCCACCTAATGTGTGGACGTGGCAGTGAGAAGAGCGCTGGACCCAAGTGCTACTCCGCTCTCACTAGTTGTGGGACCTGGGACACAAGTCCCACCTGAGCCTCAGTTCCTGGCCCAGCGATCGGAGGAATGACCCCCTACTCCAGGGACTACCGTTCCAACGACACTGCAAACATCAAATGAGACCACACTGGGAGATGTCAGTGCCAGCCTAACAGCAAGGATGGGGGGATGTGTGCCTAGGAGCAGAGCTGTGGATGGTCTGGGGGACAAAAGGTTGGTCTGTGTGCCTGCTTCAGTCCGGGTTCCACGTTTGACAGTACCCATGCCTGACAGTATGTGGGACCGGGACAGGGCGGGGGGATCAAGTGTAGTTGTCCAATACCTTACACTCTGCTACGCTGACCCACCCATACCCCTGACGCCAAGTCCCTCTGTCTGCGCCTCCCCCCACGGCTGACCTACACCGCACCAGCTGCTCCCTGCCTTTCCCCTCCTCCCCCCGAAACCCCCTCCCCCCACCTTCTTCTTCTCGGGCAGCTCCTTGTATTTCTTGGACAAAATCTTGGTCAGGTCCAAGTTGCTCATCTCGGGGTGGAGTTTCGCATACTTGGCCCGCTTCTCCATGAAGAAACGGAAATAAGGGGTCAGGGGCTTCTTTGGGAAGTCCGGGTGTTTCTGGAAGGAGGAGGGTCAAGGACATGGTGAAGGTCAGACAGCATCCGTTCTTTGGTCTGTTCCTCTCCTATGCACCATGCTCCTCCTCCTGGAAACTCACCTTGAGCTTTTTGCCCTTGTAAGGATTTTTAACATGTTCCTGAGCATCAAGGATCAATTCTGTCAACGTACGGAACTTCCTCACCTGGAGGAAGAAGGGAGGTGAGTGCAAGTGGAAGTCCAGAAGAGGGAGAAACACCACCCCAGAGCATAGCCTGCTTTTCCAGTGGGTCTCCTCTACTTTCCACTAGACTGAATTTACCACAGGAGGGGAGAGGCCAACAGCCACAGAACTCAGACAGCCCCTGACACCCAGGCAGGCACCCAGGTGCTGGCTGAGGCCTACTGCAGAGGCCCAGGCAGTCTGTACACACCAAAGGACAGCGACAAGGTGGCCACCTGACCTCGATGTCGTTGTCCATGCGAGCACCTCATTCAATCCCCACAACAGCTGAGGCGACAGTTGCTCCAAGACGGTAAGTATTCAAGGCCACACGGCTAGAAAGTGGCAGGACTGAGAACTCTAGGCCAGTGCTGTTAAGCATGCCACCTACCAAATGCACAAGGGCGACCACACGAGCACCTCGCCTGGTCTTTTTCCTTCCTGTTTATAGACTTCTGTTTCCTCTCCCCCACCAGGAAGGTTGAGACAGAGTTCATGTAGCTGCGTCAGGAAGGGGGTGGGGGTGTCAGTTACCTCATTAGAAATCTCCACCCATTTGAGCTTGCACATGTCTCCGGAAAAGTCTTTAAATGCTACTTTTTCCCAGTCCATATGTGACTCGGTGGTTTTGAACTTGGAGCTGTCATTAGATGGGAGGTTGTTCTTCATGCATTCCAGCAAAGTCAGCATATCTTCCTGAGACCAGCGGTCTGGGGAGGGTAGGAAAGGCCGTCATGCCCAGCTCCATGTCCCCCACCTCCACCCCCCATCTCTTCCCTAGTCCTTCCCAGAGAACCCCAAATCCCTGGCTAGCTCCTATGGGAAGGCACGGACAAGACGTGACCTAGTCTTAGGGGAAATCTGTGACCATATGGATTTAGAGCAGGGATTTGCATCCAGGCAGCACCAAAACTACGATCGATTCTAACAGGCTAGGCTGCCACAGGCTACTACTTAGGATAGGGAAGGGGAAGAAACGAAGCTACCATGATTTGCGGCTCGGTGGGAAATGGGAGAGGGGAGAGAGACATGACACATTTATATGTGTTGCCACGTTTCAAGTTCTGGGCAGATACCGGAGACGGGCAAAAACAGAATGGAGTGTGGGCAGTAAGAAGAATCCACGCAGACACTTGTCTCCAGCATAGCTGGAAACTAATGTTAAAGACATGGGTATCCCATCAGCCCCCACTCCCTCTCGGTCTCTCGAGGAAGACCAGGGGAGAAATTTGGGGGAAGTAAGAAAAATGGAATGGAAATGGAAGTACCAAGGGACTTGGGAGGCAAGCCAGGCAGGTGGGCAAAGGGCCCTGGCCCGGGAGTGGGGTGGGGGGTAAGAAACCCCAGAATTCCCAGTTGTCTTTTGAGCCCAACTCTATAGGGAGGCAAAAAAAAAAAAAGGGGTGTGGGGGGGTAAGGTCTGAACCAGCCATTTCCAGTCACTGAAATATAGCTCCCGAGGCCTCTCTGGAGGTCGGTGGTTCTGGAAGGTTAGGCAGGAGAACAGATATCCAAGAGCTATCGGTCAAAAGGCTTCCTGATTTGCACTTGCATCGTAACCTGGGTCAGGGTTTCCGCAGGGTGGGTGGGTCACATGGACCCATAATTCTTTCTCCTCTCAGTGTCCCACAGTCATTGCCAGATGCTCAGCCTCACCCTACGCCCTGCCCCGTACATATGGGATTCCTCCTGGACGGGGTAGGGTCTAATTATGGGCGGCCCACGGCTAGGAGCCTCAAAGCCACCAAAATATCCTCTCTTTCCACCTGCCTCACCAAGACTCCTGTCCTCTTAATAATAAGAACCCCCCCCC
>NC_043716.1:40265617-40365366 GCF_006229205.1 Suricata suricatta
CGCCCGCCCGCCTCGGCGCAGCGCAGCGCCGCTCCGAGCGCTCGCCCGTCAGAGCCGCCTCGGCGCCGCCGCCTCCCGGGCTACACCGGCCTCGCCTGGCCCCTCCGCCTCCTCCGGACCACACCGCCTCACCCCTTCCCTCCCACCGCGACGGGGGCTGCACGAAAATTAAAAAAAAAAAAAAAAAGAAAAATGTTTTTCTTTCTTTTTGGGGGGGGCAGGGCTGGCGTGTTGAGACTTTTGGGGGGTTTTGCCCCCAGCTCGCACTCACCTGCGGAGCCGCCGGGAGGGCTGGGGGTGGGGGCGCGCGGGGCTGGAGCCGGCGAGCGCGGGTTGAAAGCTAGCCAAGCTCTGCAGCGCCCGACCCGGGCGTATACGCCGCCGCCAGTCCCCGCAGAGAAATCGTCCTCCTACCCCCGCCTCCATCGCTCTGCGTTTCTCTTCCAATCAGCCGGTCGCTTGGCGGCTCCTCCATTCTCCGGCCAAGCCCGCTGCCTAGAGCGAGCTCCACTCCTCCATCTGCTAGCCCGGCTCTTCGCTCCCCTGCCGGGGCCGGCGAAGCGACGTGGGGCCGGAGGGGGATTTGCAAGGGAACCTGCCTGCTTCCCGCTCCCATTGCTCCCTCCCCACTGCCTCCTGCTTCTCTCCTGCGTCTTTCCAACTCTCCCCTGTCGCCACTGGTGTGTGTCTGAGTGTGTGCGCGGTTTTTTTTTTTTTTTTTTATTGCTCTTTGCTTTTGCAACCCTGAAGCCAAAGCGAGGGGGTGGGGGATAAAGGAGGGGAGTATAACAAGGGGGGGGGGGAAGGCAAGAAAGAAGGTCTTAGATTTGCAACACATTGAAAAACCAAAGGAGCACCCTGCCTCGCCGGATCTCGGCTCCCCGCGAGGGCCTTCCGGGTTTTTAGAGCGAGCCTGTCGGTCTCAAAGCCCCTCACCTCCGCCGGGTCTAGGATCCGAGGAGTCCGAGCAAAAAGTTCTCCCCCTGGGCCGTAGCAAAGGGTGTCAGGGTGGGAGTTGGGATTTCTCTAGAAGCAGCAGCCATCCCCCCAACCCTGGTGTCGGTAGTGGGGCCGAGGTTAGGGTGGAGAGCATAATCCCGTTGGGTCTGAGCGAAGGGGCTTCCGGGGCGAAGTGGGAGCCGGGAGACCGCGCTTCGCGCATCTCCTCCTCGGTCTCTGCCTCCGGTCCCCTGCCAGCTCCCCCTTTAATTTTTTCCCCCCTCTCCTTTAATCTAATTTCTTCCAACTCCACCTTTGTTGTTACCGGCGTCACGCCCGGACCAGCCAATCCCCGCCATGCAATCAGCTTGTCAAAAAGCCTCGGCCAGCCCTGGGAAAGCAGGCCGCGGGCGCTGCTCCCCCCCCACCTCCCCGTCTCCCTCCAGCGGCGGCGGGGAGCCGCGAGGGGAGCCTGGCACCCGGGCCTCGTCGCCCGAGCCGCCGCCGGGCAGCCTTCGCGTAGGCCTCCCGCACTCCACCGTCCTGCGGACCGGGAGGCCGAGGGCCTGGGCGGGGAGCCCCCTCCACCCTCCCGCTGCCGTCGGTCGCGGTCGTCCGTCCTGGCCTCCCCTCCGCGGAGGAAGGGCTGTCGGGGACGCTGGGAGCCAGAAGACTGAAGAACCCCAGCTTCCAGCAGGCGAGCCTGCGGTCTGGGCCGTCGCTCCTCGGGCAGCGCCATGGCTCCAGGCGCCCGGGGCTCTCGGGCTTGCCAGTCTCCCACACCGACACTGCTGACTGCCCGGAGAGTCACCGGCCCCTTGGACTCTCCCCTGGCACACAGCCTTTTCTGTCCTCACGCAGCGGCCTCTCTGCTGCTGTAATTCCTCCTGTCTCCTGGGAGCAATGAGATTCCTTTCCCAGGACTTCCACGGCCCACATCTGCCACGTTTTACAGACAGGGAGGAAAACCCCGTCAAAGATCTGGTGTGACCGGATTTTTGAGTGGGCAGGGCACTAGCAGAGGCTTGATGCTAGGGAAGCTTAAGCTAAGGGGCCTTGTCGTGTAGGGCCTGTGCAGTGCCTTGTACTTAATTTTGTTTCATCATTTGGTATTATTTTTGTTAAAGACAACCCCCCTCCCCCAGATTATACAAGTTACTCTCCACAAATCCATCTCAGCCCTTGCAACATATTTGGAGCATTTTGCTGTTGGATCCAGCCATCTCACACTGCATTTGGAGAAGGCAGGGACTGACTTTCTTACTTTGGGAAAGAGCAAAGTATTTGGAGTTAGAAGTCACAGCTCCCAGTTTCTCCGCTTTGCCACCTTCGTGACACTGTGTGCATGTGATCAAGTCTCTTACCCCCATCTGATTCCAGTTTCCTCGTCGATAAAATAAGAATAACAATCCTATGTGCTCTGCTTTCCTCTCCAGGGGTTGGAGGGTCAACTGAGATAATATATGTAAATTGTAGAATATTCCACCATGTCGCTTGCCACGATTGAGAAACTTAGATCCCAAGAAAGTCCCCGAAGTCTCCCACATGTAGATCTGGAGTCCAGGTGTCCTGGCTCTTGTCCCTGGACTTCTTGGCTGGGCCAAGGGGGCCTTTCGGTAAAGTGCTCTGGAATAAAACAGGATGAACATGAATCATAAAAATGATTATTATTGATTTTTCATTCCTTGGGCAGCAAGATTCACGGCTGGCACGCTTCCCACTTGGAAACCAACGGGCTTGTTTTACATCTATTGCGTTTCTGGTGAGGTCAGGAGTCTAGGACTTGGGCTCTGGGCCAGAGCATGAGGGAATCTGCCCTTGGTCCTTTTTCTTTGCCCCTGTCCCACTTTACCCTCCCTCCCCTCCAGTTTTCTACCCTGCGCCTTGAAGCAGCGCCTAAGGATTTCACAACCCCAGCCCAGGCTGGTGACAAGGCATAATCCTTGCTACACACTCTCCTCTTGGCGCCAACCCTTCCCTCCGTCGCGTCGTCGCCAGTATCCCAGCACCAGCTCCTCTCAGACCCCTAGTGTGCCTGGAATGCGTTAGCCAAAGTGTGGCACTTGAATTCCTGGTGTATGCAGAGTACTTTTTATTTATTTGATGCTCCACAATGAACATTATTTTCAAAGTTATGTGTATTTTATTTTATTTAATGAATTAATTTTTTTAGAGAGTGAGAGCATGAGCCAGAGAGAGGGGCAGAGAGAGAGAGGGAGAGAGAGAGAGAGAGGGAGGATCTTAAGCAGGCTGTACGCCCAACACAGAGGTTGATCCCATGACCCTGAGATCATGACCTGAGCCACTCAGGTGTTCCAGAACATTTCTGATACACAGTATCAGAATACATATTACATTGGGGTGCCATCGATTGGACTCTTGATTTTGGCTCAGGTCATGATCTTGTGTTTGTGAGTTAGAGCCCCTTGTCCGGCTCTGTGCTGACAGCTCAGAGCCTGGAGTCTGCTTCAGATTCTGTGTCTCCCTCTCTCTCTGCCCCTCCCCTGCTCATGCTCCCCCCCTCTCAAAATAAAATAAACATTAAAAATTTTTTTTAGGGCACCTGGGTGGCTCAGTCAGTTAAGCCTCTGACTTCGGCTCATGTCAGATCTCACATTTGTGGGTTCGAGTCCCGCGTCAGGCTCTGTGCTGGCAGCTAGCTCAGAGCCTGGAGCCTGCTTCCGGTTCTGTGTCTTCTTCTCTCTCTGCCCCTCCCCCTCTCATGCTCTGTCTCTCTCAGTATCAAAAATAAATAAAACATTAAAAAAATTTTTTTAATAACTGAAAAAAATAAAATAAGTTCTGTTTTTTAATTTTTATTTAAGATAATGACATCAAGACTTCTTTTTTTCCTTCCTGAGCTACTGTTTCATATTTATTTTTTTTTCATTGAGGTATAAATTACAGATAATAAAGTACTCTCATTTTAAGTTCACAGTTTGATTTTTATGTATGTATACATAGTATAGTATATTTATACCATTTAACTACCATCCAGATCAAGGTATGGGATGTTTCTAGCATCTAGCAAGCTTACTCAAAGTCAGTGTTCCTCTCCAAATGTCACCAGTACTCTGAGCTCCATTGCCATAGATAAATTGAGCCTGTTTCTGGAGTTCATGTACATGGAATAACACAATATGTACTCCTTTACACATGGCCTCTTTCACTCAATATGATGCCTGAGATCAATTTGTGATGTTGCATATAGCGGCAGTTCATTCATTTTCATTGCTGTGTAGTATTCCATTGTATAAACACACCGCAGTCTGTCCTTTTACTTCTTTCTTTTTTTTTAGTTTTTAGTATTTTATTTAATTTTGAGAGAGAGAGAGAGAGAGAGAGAGAGAGAGAGAGAGAGAGAGAGAGACAAAGCAGGAGTGGGGGAGGGGCAGAGAGAGAGGGAGACATAGAATCCGGAGCAGGCTGCAGGTTCTGAGCTGTCAGCACAGAGCCTGACACAGGGCTCAACCCCACAAACAGATCACGACCTGAGCCAAAGTTGGCCGCTTAACCAACTGAGCCACCCAGGTGCTCTCTACTTTTTTTCTTTACTGTTTATTTATTTTTGAGAAAGAGACAGACAGAGCTGAGTAGGAGAGGGGCAGAGAGAGAGAGGGAGACACAGAATCCAAAGGAGGCTCCAGGTGCTGAGCCCAAGTTAGGGTTAGAACTCACCAGCTGAACTGTGCTGAAGTTGGACACTTAACCAACAGGCCCCCTGTCCTTTCTGCTTTTAATGGTCATTCAGATTGTTTCTAGTTTTTGACTATTAAGAATAAAGCTGCTTCATACATTCTTGTGCATAGCTTTTGGTGGATATATGCATTCACTCCTCCTGGATATATTTCCAAGAGTGGAATTTGTGCATCATAGAATACAAATGTATTGGACATCAGTGATATTGCCAAATGGTGTTGCCAATGTTTTTGAATTCTGGCCATTCTAATAGGTGAGTAGTGATATCTCTTTGTTTTAATTTGCAATTCCCTAATGCATATGCTATTGAATATCTTTTCATATGCTTAGTTGCCTTCTGTATATCTTTTTTGGCGAGATGTCTGTTCAGATCTCTCGCCCATTTTTCAATCAGGTTGTTCATTTTCTTGTTCACTTTTATGGCTTCTTTGTATATTTTCAATAATAGTCCATTATCAGATGTGTCTTTTACAAATATTTTCTCCCATTCTGTGGCTTGTCTTCTCGTTCTCTTGACATTGCCTTTCGTAAAGCAGAACTTTTTTGTTTTAATAAAATCTGGCTTATCAATTATGTCTTTCATGCTTTTGGTGTTATATCTGAAAAGTGGTCGCTACACCCCAAGGTCATCTAGGTTTTCTCCCATGTTATCTTCTGGAGTTTTATACTTTTGTGATTTACATTTATTTATTTATTTAGTAAATTTAAATTTTAGTTCACATACAGTGTAATATTGGTTTCAGGAGTAGAATTCAGTGACTCCCAAGCACTCATCACAAGTGCCCTTCTTTAAAAAAATTTTTTTTTTAATGTTTACTTATTTTTGAGAGAGAGAGACAGAGACAGAGAAGAGTGTGGGTGGGGGAGGGGCAGAGAGAGAGAGGGAGACAAAATCTGAAGCAGGCTCAAGGTCTGAGCTGTCAGCACAGAGCCCAATGTGGGGCCTGAACTCAGAAACCATGAGATCATGACCTGAGCCAAAGTCGGACACTTAACTGACTGAGCCACTTAGGCGGCCCTCAATTGCCCTTCTTAATATCCATCACCCAACAAGTTCATCTCCATCAACCGTCAGTTTGTTCTCTGTTGTTAAGAGTCTCTTGTGGTTTGTTTCCCTTCTCTTCTCTCCTCTCCCCCTCCCCCCACTTCCCATATGTTAATGTGTTTTGTTTCTTAAATTCCACATATGAGTGAAATCATATCGTATTTGTCTTTCTCTGTTTGACTTACAAGGCTTACCATAATACATTCTAGCCACGTATGAATGAAATCTTGCCATTTGCAATAACGTTATTCATTCTTTTTTTTTTAATGTTCATCTACTTATTTTGAGGAGGGAGGGGCAGAGAGAGAGGAGGAAGAGAATCCCAAGCAGGCTCCCTGTGCATTGCCAGCACAGAGCCTGACACGGGGGTAGAACCCACGAAACATGAAATCCTGACCTGAGCCAAAACCAAGAGTCTGATGCTCAACTGACTGAACCACGAAGGTGCCCCCAAGAGTTCACTCTTTTTGATGACCGAGTAATATTCCAGTGGATATATATACACCACATCTTCCTACTTTTATGATTTACATTTAGATCTACGATCTATTTTGAATTAATTTTTTGATGACATATATAAGGTCTAATTAGCTTAAAATTTTTTTGTTGTTGAAAAGACTGTCGTTCCCCCATTGTATTGCTTTTGCTTCTTTGTCAAACAGTTGACTATATTTATGTGGGTCAATTTCTGGGCTCTCTGTCATGTTCCATTGATCTATTTGTCTATTCTTTTGCAAATACCACACTGTTTTGATTATTGTAACTGTCTAGTATGTCTTGAAGCTAAGTAATATCAGTTTTCCAGTTTTGTTCTTCTCCGTCAATATTTTATTGGTTATTCCAGGTCTTTTGCTCCTCCCTATAAAATTTAGAATCAGTTTGCCAATAGCCACACAACTACTTGATGGGATTTTGATTGAAATTGCTTTGAATCTATATATCAAAATGGCAAGAATGACATCTTAACAATATTGAGCTTTCCTATCCATGAAGTTGGAAATCTCTCTATTTATTTAGTTCTTTGATATTATTTGTCAGAGTTTTGTAGATTTTTGTCATACAGTTCTTATACATATTTTGTTAGATTTATATTTAAGTATTTCAGTTTGAGTGCTAATATAAATGATAATATATTTTTAATTTAATTCCTCTTGTTTATTGCTGTTATATAGGGAAATGATTGACTTTTGTATCTTAACTTTGTGTTCTACAATCTTGTTATCATCATTTATTAGTTTTAGGAAGTTTTTTATTGTTGTTATTGTTAGTTCTTTCAGATGTTCTGGGGTTTTTTTTTGCTTTTTCTTTTTTAATTTGAGAGAGAGAGAGAGAGAGAGAATCTTAAGCAGGCTTCACACTTAGCTCAGAGCCTGATGAGGGCTCTATCCAATGACCTGAGCTGAAATCAAGAGTCAGACAGCCAACCGACTGAGCCACTCAGGCGCCCCTCTTTTAGATTTTCTACCTAGACAACCATGTCATCTGCAAACAAAGACAGTTTTATTTCTTCCTTCCCAATTTTTGTACCCTTTCCTTTGTTTCTTTTCTCCTCTATTATATTAGCTAGGATTTCCAGTGTGGTGTTAAGAAGCAGTGGCCTTGGGGCACCTGGGTGGCTCAGTTGGTTAAGCTTCTGGCTTCGGCTAAGGTCATGATCTCACCAGTTCATGGGTTCGAGCCCCGCGTCAGACTCCGTGCTGACAGCTAGCTCAGAGCCTGGAGTCTGCTTTGGATTCTGTGTCTCCTTCTCTCTCTGACCCTCCCCTGCTTGTGCTGTCTCTATCTCTCAAAAATAAATTAAAAAAACATTAAAAAAAAAAGCAGTGGCCAGAGGATAGATACATCCTGCCTTTTTCTGAATCTAAGTGGGGAAATGAGTTTCTCACCATTAAGTATGATGTTAGCTGTGTGTTTTTTGTAGATGTTCTTTATCAAATTGAAGGAATTCCTTCCTAGTACGCTGTGAGTTTGTGTTGTGAATGGGTATTAAATTTTGTTAAATGATTTTTTTCATCCATTTATATGATCATGCAATTTTTCTTCTTTGACCTATTGATATGATATTTATTAATTGATTTTTGAATGTTGAACCAGCCCAACATACATGAAAGATATACTATTTGGTTGTGGTGTATAATTCTTTTTATGCATTGTGTGGAATTCAATTAGCTAATGTTTCACTGAGGCTTTTTGTATCTATATTTATGAGAAATATTGAACTATGTTGCTCTTACAGTGTCTTTGATTTGGGTATTAGGTAATTAGGGTCATTCCTCATGGAATACATTAGGAAGTATTCCCTCTGCTTCTATAATATTCTGGAAGAAATTGTAAAGAACTGATATAATTTCTTCTTTAAATGTTTGGTAGAAATCACCAGTAAACACATCTGGGCCTGGAACTTTTTGTTTTGAAAGGTTATTAATTATTGATTTAATTTCTTTAATGGATATAGGCCTATTCAGGTTGTCTATTTCTTCTTGTGTGAATTTTGGGAGATTGTATCCTTTCAAGGACTTGGTTCATTTCATCCATTTATCAAATTTGTTTAGTTGTTTAATATTCCTCTATATCCTTTTAATGGCCATGGGGCCTGTAATGATGGCTTCTTATTTCTGATATTAGCAATTTGGGTCTTCTCTCTTTTTTTCTTTGTTGGCCCAGCAAGAGGTTTATTGATTTAGAAAGACCAGCTTTTTTCCTGGTGTGCCAGGACTGAGCCACCCTATTTTTCCCATTTTTAAAAATTGTAGCAAAATACATTTAACATAAAATTTACCATCTTTGCTGTTTTTTTATTTTTAAAAATGTTTGTTTTTGAGAGACAGCGAGAGAGAGAGAGAGCGTGCTTGTGCACAAGTGGAAGAGGGGCAGGGAGAGAGGGAGACAGGGGATACAAAGCAGGCTCTGTGCTGGCAGCAGAGAGCCTGATATGGGGCTTGAACTCATGAACTGTGAGAATCATGACCTGAGCTGGAGTCAGATACTTGACTTCCTGAGCCACCCAGGCGCCTCATCTTTACTGTTTTATGCTGTGCAACCATCACTACCATCAACCTCCAGAACTCGTTTTATCTTGTAAAACTGAAATTCTGTCCCTGTTAAACAGTAACTTCCCATTCCTCCTCCCCCCAGCCCTTGGCAACCACCATTCCACTTTCTGTATTCATCATTTTTGCCTACTTTACTTATCTCCTATAAGTGGAATCATACATTGTCTTTTTGTGAGTGATTTATTTCACCTCACATGTCCTTGACTTTCATCCAAGTTGTAGCATGTGTCAGAATTTCCTTCCTTTTAGGGGTGCCTGGGTGACTCAGTTGGTTAGGCGTCTGACTCTTTGTTTCAGTTCGGGTCATGATCTCGCCGTTCGTAAGTTCAGAGCTTGGAATTTCTCTCTCCTGTCTCTCTGCCCCTTTCCGGCTTGCTTTCTCTCTGTCTCAAAAAATAAATATATAAACATTGAAAATAAAAAATTAAAACTAAAAGAATTCTTTTGTAAATAATTTCCATTGTAAATAATATTCCCTCCACATTTTGCTTACCCATTCATCCATCAATGGACATTTGGGTTGCTTCCAAGTTTTTGCTATTATGAATGATGCTGCTATGAATGTAGGTATATAAATATCTCTTTGAGACCCTGCTTTCAATTATTTTGAGTATATAACCAGAAGTAGAATTATGGATCATATGGTAATCCTATTTTTAATTCTTTTATGTCTTTATTATTGAGACATAGAGAAACAGAGCATGATTGGGGGAGAGTCAGAGAGAGAGAGGGAGACACAGAATCTGAAGCAAGCTACAGGCTCTGAGCTAGCTGTCAGCACAGAGCCTGATGCGGGGCTTGAACCCACAAACCACGAGATCATGACCTGAGCTGAAGTCGGCTGCTTAACCGATTGAGCCACCCAGGCACCCCTATTTTTAATTTTTTGAGGAAGCACCATATTGTTTTCTTTTTTTTTAATTTATTTTTAAAATGTTTTATTTATTTTTGATACTGAGAGAGACAGAGCATGAGAGGGGGAGGGGCAGAGAGAGGAGACACAGAACCGGAAGCAGGCTCCAGGCTCTGAGCTGGCTGTCAGCACAGAGCCTGACGCGGGGCTCGAACCCACGAACGTGAGATCTGACCTGAGCCAAAGTTGGAGGCCTAACCGACTGAGCCACCCAGGCGCCCCACCATATTGTTTTCCATAGCAGCAGTGCCATTTTACATTCCTACCAACACTGCACAAGAGTTCCAGTTTCTTCACATCATCACCAACATTTGTCACTTTCTGTTCTCCTTCCTTCCTTCTTTCCTTCGTTCCTTCAGTAACCATCCTAATGGGTGTAAACTGGTATCTCATTGTGGTTTTGATTTGTATTTTCCTAATGATGAGTAATGTTGGTCATGTTTTCATGTGTTTATTGGCCCTTTGTAGATCTTCTTTGAAGAAATGTTTATTCAAGTCCTTTACTCATTTTTAAAATGGGTTGTTTTGTTGTTATTGTTGTCTCTATGTTTTCTTTTCTTTTCTTTTCTTTTTTTTTGAGAGAGAGAGATAGAGAGAGAGAGCATGAAAACTAGGGACAGTGGCAGAGAGATAGAATCTTAAGCAGGCTCAATGCTCAGTGTGGAGCTGGACACAGAGCTTAATCCCACAACCCTAGGATCATGACTGAGCCAAAATCAAGAGTTGGATGCTCAACTGACTGAGCCACCCAGGTGCCCGCTATTTCTTTTTTAATGAGCTTCAAAAGTTTATGTTTTTCAAGGAATTTAATTTTATCCAAGTTGTGAAATATATGGATAGTTATGTTTATAGTATTCATTCACTATCCTTTTATGTCTTAGGGTCTGTAGTGATGCCCTCCAATTTCTATTATTTATAATTTATATTTCTCCTTTTTTTCTTGGTCAGCATGGCTAGAAGTTTACCATTTTATTGATTTTTTTCCCCAAGGAATGAATTTTTGGTTTCACTGTATTTCTCTATTGTTTATACTCAGTTGTATTGGTTTCTGTTTTATCTTTCTTATTTCTTTATTTCTGCCTGCTTTGGTTTTAATTTTGTTCTTCTTTTCCTAGTTTTTTTTTTTTTCTTTAGTAAATGCTATGCCCAACAAGGGGCTTGAACTCATGGCCCTGAGATCAAGAGTCACATGCTCCACTAGCTGAGACAGCCAGGCACCCCTCTCTAGTTTTTTAAGGTAGAAGCTGAAACTACTGAGTTGATATCTTTCTTACTCTCTTTTTTAAATTTTTTTTTACATTTATTTATTTTTGAGAGACAGAGAGAGACAGAGCGCAAGTGGAAAACGGGCAGAGAGAGAGGGAGATAAAGAATCTAGAGAGCAGGCTGCAGGCTCTGAGCCGTCAGCACAGAGCCCGATGGGCTGGAACTCACAAACGTGAGATCATGACCTAAGCCGAGGTCAGACGCTTCACCGACTGAGCCACCCAGGTGCCCCTCTTATTTTCTAAGCTAAGTATTTAATACTATTTCCCTCTAAGCACTGCTTAATTCTATCTCACAAATTTTGATCTGTTTATATCTTCAGTTTAAAATATTTTCTAATTTCCCTTGTGACTTCATCTTTGATTCATGGGTTATTTAGAAACGACTTGCTTCGTTTCCAAACAATTAGAGTTTTTTCCAGATGTCTTTCCATTACTGGTTTCTTTTTTTTTTTTAATTTTAAAGTTTATTTTATTTTATTTTGAGAGATACAGAGAGTGCAAGTTGGGGAGGGGAAGAGAGAAAGGGAGACAGAGAATCCAAAGCAGGCTCTGCACTGTCAACTTGAAGCCAGATGTGGGGCTCAAACTCATGAAACTGTGAGATCATGACCTGAGCCGAAATCAGATGCTTAACTTACTGAACCACCCAGGCCCCCCGACCGTTACTGATTTCTAATTTAATTTTGTGATGGGCATGGATTATACTTCCTATGATTTCAGTTCTTTCACGTTTGTTAAGGTTTGTTTTATGGCCCAGAACATAGTCTATTTTGGTGAATGGTGTAGTTGAAGAGAGTGCGTGTTTTGCTCTTATTAGTTGGAATGCTCTACCAACATGAATTAGGTCAAGTAGGCTGATAGTGTTCTTCAGGTGTTCTATATCCTTAAGAATCTTCTGCCTATTTGTTCTATGGTTAATTGAGAGAGTGGTTGTAGTTTTCTACTGTAATTGTGGAATTATCTATTTTTCCTTTCTGTTTCATCAGGTTTTGTTTCACGCATTTGAAATTTTTTTTTTAATTTTGTTTGATGTTTATTTATTTTTAAGAGAGAGAGAGACAGAACACAAGCAGGGGAGGGGCAGAGAGAGAGACAGAATCTGAAGCAGGCTCAAGGCTCTGAGCTGTCAGCACAGAGCCCCACACAGGGCTCGAACTCAAGAACTGTGAGATCATGACCTGAGCCAAAGTCAGATGCTCAACTGACTGAGCCCCCACAGATGCCCCTGAAATTGTGTTGAAAAGTTATATATGGGGCACCTGGGGGGCTCAGTTGGTTAAGTGTTCGACTTCGGCTCAGGTCATGATCTCACAGTTTGTGGGTTCGAGCCCCACATCAGGCTCTGTGCTGAACGCTTGCTCAGAGCCTGGAGCCTGCTTCAGATTCTGTGTCTCCCTCTCTCTCTGACCCTCCCCTGCTCACACTCTGTCTCACTCTGTCTCTCAAAAATAAATACATTAAAAAAAATTCACAAACAAAAAAGTTATATATGATCTATTTTCTTAAAAATAGGTCAATTAATGCTCACATATAAATCAATTTGCAGGAATATATTCTAAATGATTAACTGATTACTGGGGGTTTTCTGCAGGCTTATATTCTCTGTATTAGATAGTTCTATAATTTTAAGTGTTTTACGTACACATTTTTAATAATTGGAAATTTGGGGGCACCTGGATAGCACAGTAGGTTATGCATCCAACCCTTGATTTCAGCTCGGGGTCAGGATCTCGCGGTTGGTGAGTTTGAGTCCCACATTGAGCTCTGTGCTGACAGGGAGAAGCCTGCTTGGGATTCTCTCTCCCTGTTTTTCTGCCCCTCTTCTGCTCACGCTCTCTCACTCTCTCTCTCAAAAAGAAAGAAACTTTAAAACGAAAGAAAATATGAAGATGCGGTTTAAAGAGAGAGATGGCTGCATGCCTATGAATGTGCTGTCCCCACCTGGAAGGCCGTCTCTGGACCACCTTGGAGAAGAGCCAGCTGGGCTCGCTCTGCCTGCCCCATTCCTGCCAATCTCCCCCGCCATGGCCCGCGCCTCCTGCTTCTGCTTCCTCACCAGCTCTTCCTCACCTCCTGTCATCTGGCTCCTGGCCCAGGTGCCTGGGAAAAAAACAACTCTGTGAGGTCACCATGTGGCCTGCCAACCCAGCCGGCTTTCCGCCATGTTGTTTGACTTTGCTGAGCAAATTCACCCACTTTATCTTCAGGGTATTTCTTGAATATATTTCTTTTCTTCTCTTTTTTTTCTTTTCTTTTCTTTCTCTACACCCAGCCTAAGGCTCAGACCCTGAGATCAAGAGTTGCACCAACTGAACCAGCCAGGCAGCCCTGAATATCTTAATTTTCTAGACCTTTAGTCCCTCAGACATTCCCCCTCTCTCATTGCTGGGCCAGCTCTTCCTTTCCCGTTAGGAATCTCTGCCTCCAGAAGCCATGCCTAATTCTAGCCTCGCTCTGCTCCCAACGCTCTGTGCAAGTACTCATCACTCACGTTCAATGCCGTGCTCCCATGCTGACTGCAGGGCCTGTGTGGGTGGGGGCTATGTCTGCTCGCCTCTGCCATTGGCTCGCCGACCTTCAGATTCCCAATTTGCGCCCCCCTTCAGCCAGTCGCCCCTGTATATAGCTCCCAGGTGCCTCACTTCAATCATGTCACTCCCCAGCTCAAGAACCTACAAGGACTCCCAAGTGTCTACTGAATAAAGTCCAAACTCTTCCTCTTGGATATATTTAGTTACGTCAAAACTAAAGATTTCAATGAGGTAAACAAAATTAAGAGGGAGATGACAAAATGGGAGAATATTTTAGCAAGATCTAAAACCAACAAAGGATAGAACCTTCCAGAATGTCTTGCAAATCAACATTCAAAAAAGCATCAACCTCGATAGAAATAAACCAAATGATATGAAAAAAAAACCATTTATATAATGGGAAATCATTTTCTAAAGTTTTTAAAAATTTATTTATTTTGAGAGAGAGAGAACGCTCAAGTCAGGATGGGGAGAGAGAGAGAATCCCAGGCTCTATACTGTCAATGCAGAGCCTGATGTGGGGCTTAAATTCGCGAACTGTGAGATCATGACCTGAGCCAAACTTGGACGCTTAACCAACTGAGCCACCCAGGTGCCCTTATATAATAAAAAATCTTTATTTAAATGTTTATTTATTTTTGAGAGAGAGAGAGAGCAAGAGAGAGAGCCAAGGAGGGGCAAAGAGCGATGGAGACACAGAATCTGAAGCAGGCTCCAGGCTCTGAGCTGTCAGCCCAGAGCCCAATGCAGGGGTCAGACTCACGAACTGTGAGATCATGACCTGAGCCGAAATCAGACACTTAACTGACTGAGCTATCCAGGTGCCCCTAACAGGAAATTCTTTTTTTTTTTTTAAGTTTATTTATTTGAGAGAGAGAGAGAGCACACGAGGGGAGAGGAAGGGCAAGAGAGAAGGAGAGAGAGAGAATCCCAAGCAGGCTTCAAGCTGTCAGTGTGGAGCTCCATGAGGGCCTTAAACTCACCAACCATGAGATCATGATCTGAATGAAAATCAAGAGCTGGACGCTTAACCAACTAAGCCACCCCCAGGCGCCCCCTATAATAGGACGTCTTAAAGGCTAATCAGCAAATGCAGAGATAGACACTCAAACTCTTTAGTGATCAGAGAAATGCAAACAGACAAACAAGCAAACAAAGGCAAAAAAAAGAAGAAAACAATGAGGTAATTCTTCAGTCAGACTAGCAAAAATCAAAAGGGCAGAATAGCATCAATAGTTTGGTGACACAGGAACCTCGTGGGCTGCCTGTGGGAGAACTGAATAGTTCAGACAACGTGGAGAGGAATACAGCCATATTTGGTCAAGAAAGACATATTTATACCCAATGACCTAGCAAATCCACTCCCAGCCCCTGGGTACATAACCCAAAGACGTTCTCCCCAGAACCAGCAAGGGACATGCCTGAGGACTCTGCAAGTCATTGGTGGGAGGAGAATAGGGTACAGCAAGGTGTCCCTCCCTGGGAGACTGAAGAAGCCAAAGGCAAGGGTGCCCCACGGGCACCACACAGGAACTAAGGCGACTCAGTGTTCACAGAGCGACCTTCAGATCCTAAGTGTGGGGTGGAAAGGGCACCAGGACTAGAACATGATTCTGATAATGTATAGGAACAGACACACACACACACACACACACACACACACACACACACACCCCAAACCAACCACAAACAGACATCTTGAGAAACTCATTATAGATTGGATATTTGATAATACCAGGTATTATTGCTCATTTTGTTGGGTGTGATGCAGCCGGTAAGAAAACCCTCAATGTGGGTGAGAGGGTGCGCGGCTGAAGGGTAGAGCGGTGAAATGGCATGGCGTCCGAGATTCATTTGGAAGCATGTGGAGAAAGGTGAAACAAACAAATGTGTTTTAGGCAAAGACATAAGCAAGATTTCAAGACAAAGTTTTGACGATTTCTGAGTCTGGGAGATAAACCTATGGGGGTTTGTTGCACTATTGTGTCTACTTTTCTGTGTGAATTAAAAGCTCCATAATGAAATGTGAAATGGTCTCAATGACATCTGTTCAAGAATGTGCTCACACAGAAGGATATGCGTTACACGTTAGAGTGGCTACATGTGGAGGGAGAGGAATGAGGAGCAGGGCATGGAGACAAAAAGGAAGGAAGGATGAAGGAAGGAAAGACGGGAAGAAAGAATGGTCAGTGATAATCCACCCTAAACTGAGGATGATGAATTTAAGCCTTTGCACCAGAAGTCCAGGCAAAGGAGGGAAAATATCCCCTATAACTCTACTACCACGGTGTTTTCATATTTCCCATCTAAGCCTGTAACCTTCATTCCTCTGCACACTAGTCTTTTCTGCATGGCTGTCACCTTGACTGTCACAGCATTTCATGCGTTGCTTAAGAAACAGGAATAAACATTTTGGTTACTAAAAGCCAGCACCGGGGGCGCCTAGGTGGCTCAGTCAGTTGAGTGTTTGACTTTGGCTCAGGTTATGATCTCACTGTTCATGGGTTCGAGCCCAGCGTCAGGCTCTGTGCTGACAGCTCATGGCCTGGAGCTTGTCTTTGGATCCTGTGTCTCCCTCTCTCTCTGACCCTCCCCTGCTCACACTGTCTCTCTCTCTCTCTCTCAAAAATAAATAAATTTAAAAAACATTAAAAATTTAAAAAATAATAATAAAATAAAATAAATGCCAGCACTGGGCTAGGACCTCGAGGTAGGTGATCTTAACTTATTCTCTCAATAACACTGTGAAGTCAGTATCGTTACCATTGTTTTACAGACAGAGATGACATTTTCCGTCCTTCTCCTACCTAATCACAAAGCTGGAATTCCGAACTCACTGGCCTCAGAGGACCAGGATCATGTGATACACTAAGCTGATCCAGCAACTTCATCATCATCATCATCGTCATCATTATTATGTGGGTTTTTCTTTTTCCTAAGTAGGCTCATGAACCAACAACCAGTGGGACTTGAACCAACAACCCTAAGATCAAGAGTCGCATGCTCTGCTGACCGAGCCAGTCTGGTGCCACTCATCATTAATTTTTTTTAATATGTATTTATTTTTGAAAGAAAGAGAGAGAGAGAGACAGAGTGTGAGCAGGGAAGGGGCAGGGAGAGAGAGATACACAGGATCCGAAGCAGGCACCAGGCTAAGAGCACAGAGCCTGACGTGAGGCTCGAACTCAGGAACCGCGAGATCATGACCTGAGCTGAAGCCAGACACTTAACTGACTGAACCGCCCAGGCGCCCCTCTCTTCTAGTTTTTTTGTTACCATTGATAGTCCTATAAGAAAATAGCTATCGGGGGTACCTGAGTGACTCAGTCAGTTAAGCGACTGTCTCTTGATTTACAGTCAGATCATAATTCCAGGGTCGTGGGACGGAGCCTCTCTGAGCATGGACCCTGCTTAAGATTCTCTCTCTCCCTCTGCCCCCTCTCCTCTGTTCCCCCCCCCTCTCAAATAAAAAACAATATCTTCAGGTATAAGAGTAGCTAGTTGGCTCAGTCAGTGGAGCATGTAACTCTTGATCTTCAGGTCCTGAGTTCAAGCCCCGTGTGTAGAGTAGAGTTTACTTAAAAATTTAAAAATATTTAAAAGAGAGAGAGAGAGAGAGAATGTCTTTAAGTATATAGCTTTCGGATTCTGTTGAACTATTCTCTTACCTTGAGGGGGTTACTTTGTGTTCACACTGAAGTGTGAACCTCGTTTCGAACCCATTCACAGTGAGACCATCTTCAAGAAGGGGTTGAGTGGGTGAGCAGGATTTAAAATTGCAGAGAATTTGAGGAAGTGTGTAAGGATTGGGGGGCTGGAGGGGGGAGCAGAAAGACAGCTCTTAGAGGAAATGTGGGCAGTAGAGAGAGTGGAATGGGGCATCTGCTGGGGGCAACAGGAAGCACATGGGGAGTAAGGCCTCAGGACAGGCAGGAAGTCGATGGGATTGATGACCGTGGCCTTCACACTTCCCTAATGCCTTCCCTGCTCAAGGTGGCCAATGGGATTCTGTGAGCCGTGGGGACCAGGCCGGCTGCTGTGGGGACATGTAACCGCTGTTCACAGGAGGTGGACAGCTAGGATGGCTCTCCCTGGGGCCAAGGTCTGTCCCGGGCAGCTGTCCCGGGCAGCCTGGGAGGGGTCAGCTGGGGATAGGAGGCAAGTAAATATAGATGCAGGGAAGGAAGCCAGTCGGCCCAGCCCTGTGCTGACCTCTTGTTGGAAGGCTGAGAAGTGTGGGGAGGGTTTATGTGTTGGCACCCTCCTTTCCAGGGGGTGAGTGACGCCTGGCCCAGAAGCCCCCTAGATTTGCTGGTTTTCCCTGGGGACCAGAGTGAGGGCTAGTGGAAAAGCTGGTCAAGAGACATTGTGCCTGTGTAACTGAGAGCAAACCACATTCCTTCCCTGGCGAGGCCCCTCTGAGGCGCTGCCCACCTTGATGAGTGCAGCGAAGGGGCTGGTTGGCCCGAAGGGATGTGGGGCCCTCCAGCCCCTCCCCCCACCCAGTTTTGCTCGTTCTGAAGAAGGATGTCGGAGCGTACCTGAGTCGTGGCTCTCTCACTCTCTCACTGGCAGCTGGCCTTCTCCACCCTAAGACTCAGGGACCCCAGTTGTATCCCGATCCCCCCAGGACACACCCTGCCACCCCCCAGCCCGCCCTGCACCCCGGGTTACAGCTCTGGCACCAGCATGCATATCATATCCACCGGGTCGGCCAAGATCCCCTGGACCCCCGACTCCAGGAGGGAAATTCCAGCAAGGCAGTCAGTCCACCACAGACGCATTTATTGGCAAAACCTATTCCCAAGCATCAAGCGGAAGGGTGCTAGCAGAGTGGGTGACTTTCTTTCCACCTTCCTTAGCAGTGTTCAAGGAGCAGAAGGGGGGGCAGGGACACCCCAGAGAGGACCGCAACTCCAGCAGCTGACGTTGATTGAGCGCTTCCTCTGAGGCCTGGGGCCAGGCTGTGCTGAGCAAGCGCTTTGCTCATACTGTCTCATTTAATCTTACAACAATCCTACAAGGTAGGTACCATTACCGTCCCCATTTTACAGATGAGGAAGCTGAGGCATAGAACGACGAAGGGGTGAGAAGCAGCTATCAGCCTTCAGAGATGCACCCGAGAGCCTCCTATCAGGCGCCCAAGGCACCTGACCCTCTGTTTCAACCATTTCTCACCACTTCCAGCTCTTTCCACGCTTTTTATATTTTTGTTTTGTAAAAAAAAATAATAATAATAATAGATGATGCCTGTATTCTGCAGAGCCCACTGTCTCTTACCCCTATTGGTCAATCTGGGTTCTCCCCAAGATTCAGCTGGGGGGAGGTGGTGGGCAGTGCGTCTCAAACAGGAGGCCTGGGCATTCATGGGAAGCGAAAGTACAATGAAAGCTCTTAGAAAACACGCAAACAATAAATGACAAACTTCCCTCCCTTCCCCCCCATCACCTCTCACCCCACCCCCTTCCAAACCTAGCACAGACTATGCATCGCCCCCACCCCCACCCCAGGGCTGAGTCTTGTCTCAGATGCCCTGTATCTGCAGGGTCAGGGCTCTCAGTAAATGTTTGTAGAATGAATGAACACGTGACCAAGCTGGAGCATAGGAGGAGGGACTGGGCACTTAGGAGTCTTGAGTCCTAGCCCTGACTGCGTCTTCACCTGCCGCTTGCCCTCACCAGGACACCTCCCTCTGCCCCAGAGAACAGGGTCCCAGGGACAGGGCTGGGGACAGAGAGGGGAAGTCAGCAGGGACATCTCTAGGCATGGGAAGGTGGGTGACTGAAGTAGAGCATAGGGTTCTGGCCTCAGAGTTGGAAGACCTGGTTCAAACCCCCACTGTGCGGCTCAGGAGCCGTGTGACCTTGGGGCGGCCTGAAGAAGAATGATGGCTACCCTATGACAGTCCTTTCAGAGTTGACAAGGCCCCTTTTTCACATTTATCTTTGGTCCTCAGTAACCATCCTGCAACGTGGGTATTATGATAAATATACCCATTTTACAGAAGAGGAAGCAGAGGCTGGAGAAGTAAGGGGACTTGCCCAAGGTCACACAGCATGCAGGAACTTGAACCTCACCACCTCCTCCCCACCTTCCTTGCCACTGCCCCTGTCTGTGCCAGCTGTGAAGAGGTTGGCTCAGTCCTCCAGCTTGGGAGCCCCATGTGGCCGTGTGGCAGTGGGAGCGGGGACTGCATGGCAAATTTCCTAGTGTGGACCCTACGGGCCATCCCAGCCATAAAAGCTGGTTTACTAGTCACCCCTTCCACCCCCCACCCACAGCCCCAGGGCTTCAGTTGCTACCCCAGGAGGGATATGAGAGTCTATGAGATACCCATGAACTTCCGATTTTCCTGGAAGAATGGGGAGGCGGGAGGGCCGAGGGGCTCTGAGGCCTGGGCCTTCCCCTCACACGGGCATGGACACCTCGTTGTATTCATCCTGACCTTCCTCCTCATCAAAGTTCGGCTTGGCATCGTCAGCATCCAGCTGGAGGGAAGAGGAGCAGGGGAGGGTAAGCTTCCGGGGAGAGAGGGGCAGATGAGCCCTCCCCCAGTGCTGAGGGCACCTCTGGAGGGAGAGGGCCTGGCTCTCTCTGAACCTTGGATGGGCCATGTCCTCTCCCCTCAGCCCCTAGGTTTGGTCTAGATGAACGGTGGCTGAAGGGTGAGGAGCCCCTGGGGATCTGGTGCCCCCGGCAGGAGAGGGCCTCCAGAGAGTGGGCAGAGCACCCTTCAACCAGGGCAGCCCCACAGTGACTGTCACATCGTGGAGAGACTCTGTCCAACGGGACTTGGGAGATCACAGGACAAGCTGCTCAGTGGTCGGGACCGCTCATGTGGAACACAGCCTGTGTGCCCCTGACCCTCTCCAAGGCTGCCATTGTTCCTCCTGTTACAGGTGAGTAAACCCAAGGGACAGAAAGGAGGCGCTTGCTCTCGGTCAGACATGAGGACGGGGCAGTGCTGGATCTGGACGCAGGCCCCAGACCCGGACCTTAACCACTGCGCTCTTCTGCCTTCCTTTGTTTCCAGACCCACCACTCCTATTCTTCTAGCCCCCCAGGGGACGCCCCCCCCCGGCCCCCCCCCCCCCCCCCCCCCCCCCCCCCCCCCCCCCCGCTCCCGCAGCTCTGGGGTCCTGGCCTCCAGCCGCTGTCCTCTCTTCACCCTCCCCCCACCGCCCCAGGCCCGTAGGGTAGGGGTGAGGAACAGCCACTCACACACTGGAGCTCCAGGTCCCAGAAGATGAGAGGCAGCAGGTGCCGGCGCAGAGGCACCGTGAGAATGAGGATGAAGGGCAGGATCAGCGAGATGGACTGGAAGGACTTCACTACCCACAGCAGGACCAGACAGATGATCTGAGTGATCGTGAACAGGTGCATGCGCCAGGTCCTCACCTGCCGGTGGAGGCTGGGGTTACTGCCTGCCCTGTCCTGGCACCCTACGACCCCCACCCCACTCTGGGCTGGGCAGCCAGGAGGACTCCGTACCCGCTTGACATAGGGCACAGCCGGGTGGTACTTGGGCGGCTTGAACAGAAGCAAGAAGCGGTCAAAGAGCTGGATGCCGCTGAGGGATGTGACCCCCATGTAGAGGAAGATGCCAAACAGCACAGCCAGGGGGATGAGGGACAGGATGGGCCCCATGAGGATGGACACGCCTGCAGGGAGAACCATGCACTCTTAGCCCCAGGAGGCCCCCAGAGGTCCAGCAGCATCGGGGGCTGGAGGATGAAACCACAGGTACCATAGGAAGCCCTTTCTGTGGATCATTTTAAGAGGTATTACCTTCATTTTACAGATGAAGAAACAGACTCAGGTGAAGCAACTTGCCTAGGACCACACAGCTACTAAGTGGCCGATCAGGGAGTCAAACTGCTGCCTGTTTAATTTCAAAGCCTTTCCTTTTAGTCTCAGGGGATCGCAGAGGTCAGAGAAGCCCAATCTTTCCATGGCTCCAGCCCTGAATGCCTCCACCCCCTCCACCTAACCAAACCCTAACCTCCCTCCAGCTAACACCAACTTGCTTCCTTGAAGAAACTTCCCCAGAGGGTCACTTCCTCCATCAGTGACCGTGGTGCTGCCCACACTGAGCCCAGCCGGACTCTGCTGCTCCAGAACTTGGATCAACCTCAGTGACCCTCGGTCTTCTCTCCCACCCCAGATTATGCCTGGAGAAAGGCCCCTGGCATCAGTCACAGAGCAGTCAAGCTAGAGAGACCTCAGGGGCATCTAATGAACCCTCTCATGGTACAGACAGAGAAACTGAGGCCCAGAGATGAGGAGGGATACTAAGCTAGCAGCAGGGCAGGGCTGGAACCCACCATTCACTAAACTTCTGCTGGATAAAACTCTGAATACTGGGTTCTATCTAGAGAAGTCCTCTGTAAAGGACCTCTCTCTTCTCCCCCGCTCAGATGTCCATCTCAGTGCCTTGGGCTTTTCCCCCAGATTCCCTCATGTGAAGAGTCGACGCTGGGGAGCATGGGCAGGGGATATGTGGGGAAGACCAGGCTACAGTGTGGGCAGGGCTGGAGAAAGCACTGGAGCCTAAGGGGCAGGGGCTGGGGGCCCAGAGCAAGGCCAGAGGGTGGTAGAGATTGTGGCCAGTCCTTACTCACCCACGAGCACAGCGACCAGGAGCCCACTGATCCGCTGCTCCCTGACCCCTTGAATCTGAGGTGCAGCTCCTGGGGTGTTGTCCTTGACCATGATGGTAAGTGCATTGGCGTGGGTGATGGTACGCACAGTTGTGGCACTGAGCCAGGGCAACCCAAAGAGGGCAGCCACACCGCCCATGCCTATAATTAGCAGCAGGTCCAGGTGGAAACCAGAGCCTTTGACCATCTTGCGCTCTGGTTTGCTGATAAGCAGACTGGGGAGGAGGCAGAGGGGAGGTCAGGGGAAAGCAGTGCTCTCGCCTACGCCCACCCTCTTTGCCCCTCTCCTTCCTTCTCCATACTTGAATCTCTCTGTATCTTATTTATCCTGCTGTGTTCATCTCCCTTAGAGTTCCTTGTTCCCCTCCCTCCCACCCCCTCTTGAGAATCCAGACCCTAAGAGAAGTATCTTTAGATATCACCTAGAATGTCCATAAGCAGAGATACTCTGAGGCTGATGAAGTTGAACTTCAGGGAGCCTCACAGGTACAGGTCCCTCCTGAGTTCTGGCATTTCATTTTGCAGTTCTCATCTTTTTCTCCAGAAGGCTTTCCCAAATTATACAATGTCAGATCCCACAAGACCTGGGGCTGCCCTGTCCATCCATCACTCCTGCTCATCCAGAGGGGCCACAGGTTGGACTGAGACTCGCGCTTGGTCCTTGGTGTCGTGCCTGCTCGGAGCCTGTCCCTTTCTCCGCCCCAGACCCTCCCAGGCTTGGCTCCACCCTTGCTCTTACGTGGTGATCTGGGACTCAAGGAAGATGAGGATGAAGACCAGAAGGGCAGGCAGGATGGAGGCAAACATCATCCAGATGGGGAAAGGCGACTGCAAACCCAGCGGGTGGATGACCCAGCCCCGGACTGAGGAGTTGGACACGGAGAGGCCTTCAGGCACGCTGAGTTTCTGTGGGAAGGCGATGCTGGTGAGAACCCTGGATGCCAGGGGTGGGGGCAGGGAGGCAGGGGGAGCCAGGGGCCTGGGCACTTATATTGAACAACTACTTTGTACCCAGTCACTGCACTAAGCCCTTTCTCATTCCCAGCATTATAGGTGAGGAAACAGGATCAGAGAGGTTATGTAATTTGCCTTGCATCACACAGCCATTTGGTGGCAGAACTGAGATTCACACTCAGATCTGCCTGGCTAAAGCAGATTCTCTGGAGTAGAGAGCTGATCTGCCCCAGACCCTTATTTTAGCCAGAGAGGTCCTGTAGGGCTGTGGGAAGAACTTGGGGCTCTCAGGGGAGGCAGGGATGGGTAGGGGTAGTTCTAGCTGGCTTCAGGTTTGGGAAAGCTGTTCTTGGGAGGGGGGTTTGGGAGAATGAAATGACAGTGGGGAGAGAGGGTCACCTGAGTGTAGGTGTCTTTGATGGAGAAATCCACTAGGACCATGATCAGAATGGAGATGGGAACCCCAAAGTCTCCGATGATCCGTCGCAGCTGAGGGCAGAAATCAGTGGTCAGTGCCTGCTTGTTTCCCCACCTCCTGCCTCCTCCTCCTGCCCCTTCTTCACCCAGGGTGCCTTGCTCTTCCCAAGGAGTCCATCAACATCTAATGCCCTGTCCTGCATCTCAGCGTACCTGCCTCCTTTCTTCTTCCCCCGGCCCAGCCCCACCTCTGGCCCCATAGCTTCTCCACCCCTTTTCTAAAAGCTGTCCTTGGCTCCCACTGGGTTTTCAGCCTGGGCATGCTAAGAAAGGGAGATGGGCTTGCCTGAAGAGTGAAAGCCTAGATGAAGAGGGGAACGGGGAGGTTTGGAACGGGGAGTGGGAATCTAGGGTAAAAAGGAGAGCTGAGGAACCTAGAAGCAAGCTTTGGACCGAGAGAGAGCAGTGCAGGCAAGGGCAGAGTGAGGGGAGGGGTGCTCACCCAGCCCGGGAAGTAGGAGCTGTTCTTGAACTTGCGCAGTATCAGGGCTAAGAAAAAGGTGCCAGCCATGAGCACAAAGGAGAAGAGGGCTGTGTTGGGCAGGGGAGCCTGAGGTTTGGGCACTATTGTCACGTTGTAGTCATATTCTTTCTGCAGTGGATGGTTCTGGAAGATCTGCAACAGAAAACCAAGGCATTCTACTCCCTTCATCCATCTATCCATCATCCACCCATACATCTGTCTGTCATCTATCCATCCATCCATCAATCTGTCCATCATCCATCCATCCATCCATCCATCCGTTATCCATCCAGCCACTTACCTTCTCCTTAACTGGCAGGGTAACAGAGGGACAATGGGATTCTATAGCTTGGTTTTTGGGAGCAGAGACCAGTCAGCTTGGGTGGGGTTAGGCCATGGTGGCAATGAGTACAAGTGTGTGTGCACATGAGCAAGCAGGGACTGGGAGACCTAAGAAGGCTGGTGGGCAGGAAACAAGTGCCAAGGGCGGTTCCTAAAAAGGGTTCCAAAGACTTGGAAACAGAAAGCCCCACCAACCAACAGAATCAGGGGCAGACACGGTGTCCACCCGTCCTCCATAGAAAATGCAGATGCAGATAGGCGTACTTTAAGGTGACTGAGGTGAGGAGGCAGAGAGCTCCAACCACAGACCCCGTGGTTCTTGGGGGTGAGTGCGGAGAGGGCATGCAGGACTGGACATGGGCACACAGAGGCACAGGCACCATCCACAGTCACAGCAAGAGTACCGGCGCACAGAGGTCCTGGGGGGCTCAATCATTTCAGCATCCAACCCTTGGTTTTGGCTCAGGCCATGATCCCAGGGTCGTGAGATTGAGCCCCATGTTGGATTCCATGCTGGGTGTGGAGTCTACTTGGGATTCTCTCTCTCCCTCTGCCCCTCCCCGGGCATGCTCCCTCTCTCCCTCTCAAAAACAAAAGAGCACCTGCCCACAGGCAGCAGGTGTCAGCATGAATGTGGTCATAGCCATAGGCTGTGAAGACACTGCCACACAAGTGCCATATGGACACATGCGCAATGACACATGCGGTCACACGGTGTGTGCACAGTCACACATGCTTGTCAGCACTGCTGTGGCCCCTACCTTGACCAGCTTGAAGAAGGTCTCAGTGATGAAAATGAGGGAGATGAGGATGGAGAAGATCTCTTGGGTGTAGCGGGAGATATATTGGACCAGGAAGCTGCCCTCGAAGGCCACGATGAGCACCACTATCAGGACAAGCCAGAAGCCGATCCACACGCGGCCCACGATGTACTCCAGTTGGTTGCTGCTGCAGAACTGCAAGGCCGGGAGAGAGGGCAGATCAGACGGACAGGCCCAGGCACCTTGCGTCGGGCAGGAGGGGCCAGGGCCAGAGCAGAGCTACCAAGAAAAAGGCTTCCTCAAACACGAGCAGCGGTCCTGAGAAGCCAACCACGAGCAGCGGCTGAGCCCCGAGCAGGCAGAAGATGATGCCCTGGATCGATGTGGAGATGAGCATCTCTGACACCCCCATGTGGTTATAGGTCTTCTCTCCTGTGGGTAGAAGTGACAGTGTGGTCAAGGCAAAGAAATCATTTCCAGGGGCCCATAAAGCATTTCTTGGGCAGGCTGGTGCAGGGGCCCAGACTGTCAGATCGGGTGGGAAGGCAGGGCTGACACAGAGGCCAGAGGGTCGGAGGGAGGGGAGGGTGAAGGGGCCTGGCAGAGGCACTGACCCAGGAGGCCGCCGAAGGTGATGGCAGGTGACAGGGCAGCAAAGTAGATGAAGATAACGGTAGCCAAGACCTGGAGGTTGAGCGCGTCTATGATGTCGCTCGGGTAGTGGGAGTAGCGGCGCTTGATGTCACGTAGCACGCCCCCAAAGAACTGGCCTGTCCGCCTTAGAGGGTCTTCCGGGCCACCAGGGACCTCTGGACCCCCATCCAAATCTGCAGTCAAGGACAGGACCGTGGTCATAGGGGGTAACAGGAGGAGGTGGGAGGAGAGAGGAACCGGGGGGAGAGTCTTCTTTTTTACATTTATTTATCTATTTTTTTGAGAGAGAGAGAGAGAGAGAGGATCCCAAGCAGGCTCTGAGCTGTTAGCACAGAGCCCAACAAGGGGCTCTGATTCATAAACTGTGAGATCATGACCAGAGCTGTAGTCAAGAGTCGGACACCCAACCGACTGAGCCAGCCAGAAGCCCCAAGGGGAGAATCATCTGATGGGAATGGGGTGCCCAAGGAGGCTGGGAGACAGGAGGACAGAGAGAGGGGACACCAGGGTATTAGAGGTGGGGATGAGGGGCAGGGGCCTGCAGGGCTGTGCCAGGGAATCTGAGGGTCTCTGGGGGCTGCAGGGTAGGCACCTAAGCCCTTGTAGAGTTTGGGCTCCTGCTTGACTGCAGCCAGTCGTCTCTTCAGCAAGTGCCTCTGCATAGGCACCAGACTGAGCAGGGCCTGCTCAGAGAAGTCTTCAGAGGGAGGAAGCACCAGGCTGCAGTCCAGAAACTCCTCCAGGTTTTCCACCAGCTCCTCCCGGTTCTGGGCCAGGTAGGCCTCAACACGGAACACCTGGGGCCCAGAGAGAGCGTCAGGGCTGCCTGGACCTGCTAGACGGAAGGACCCAGGAGGCCGCATCCAGGGCCCCCAGGAACCAGAACCCCCTCCCCCTGCCCACCCCCCTCACCTTTATGCCCACCACGAAACGGTTTTGTGCCTACAGGAGGCAGACACGGCCTCGAGTGGGGAAAGGAGAAAGCACGAAAGCAAACCAGGTCGCACTCAGCAGGCCAGGTGGAACTACACACAGGAGGCTAGGCCCGGCCAGGCCAGACCTCACCTGCCGGAACTGGGTCAGAGTGGCCACACTAGATCAGGCCAGATCAGGCAGGGCCGGGCCAGAGCCTGGACTACCTGTCCCTGGCCAGACGGGACGGAAGGAGCTGGGTTAGACCAAATGTGCCAGGCTAGCTGAACTCAAGCGGCCCGGGCCAGTCCAGTGAGTGACGTCAGCTGCCACCCAGCCTTAGGCTCCCCGAGCCCTCACCAACCCCACCTCACCTTCTCCGACATGAGGGTGGCAGCAGCCCGCCCCAGCTGGGTGTAGTTGCTGTGGGGGGTCTGGGGTCCCAGCAGCACGATGAGAAAGCGCACTTTTGCCTGCACCTCCTCCTCCAGCAACGGGGTCCCCTCTAGCGACAAGGGCTCCTTCAGCCGCACAAAGCCCAGCACGGGGTGCTCTAGGAACTCTACTTGGCCTGTGGTGGGGGGAGGGATAATGGGAGGGGGTCATGCCAGGCTGAGAGGGGCTACTGGGGCCATGCTTAGGGAGAGGAAGCCTGGGCCAGGACGAGAGGCAGAAGCAGGGGGTGCGGAGGGAGAGGGCTCACCAGCTCCTTACCCGCTAGCACCAGGGTGGCCTCCGAGTCTTGGGGTATCTTTTCCAGAATTTCAGATGGTGAATACTCTTCTGTGTTTTCCTCTCCCTGTTGGAAGGAGTGGGGTGAGGGGATGCCTCTGGCCCCTCTGAGCATTCAGCCCCCTCCTTCCCTAACCACTCTCATGTCTGCGCATGTTCAGGCGGGGAGCTTGCCAGTGCTCCCCTCACCCCTGCTACAGCCTCACCTTCTTACAGAAGAGCTGCGTCTCTAACAAGGGCTCCTGGTGGAGCAGAGGCACGTGCCCATAACGCGTCACAACTGCAGGCTTCACACCCTCCAAGTGCTGCAGTTCTCTGGCATGGCTGCAGGAAACACAGGGGATGTGGACTGAGTGAGATGTCCAGACCGGGTGTTAGGAGCGTGGAGCCCCGTGGTAGGAGGGATCAAGCAAGGTTTCCCAGTGACCAGACCAGAGAGACCCTGGGGCAGGAGGACAGGTCACCTCCTTTGGAAGGACATGGTGGATGTGAGCAGTGACCTCCGTTTGGAAGGATGAGGTGGGGCCAGGATGGGTGGAGGGAAGGGCCTCGAGAGCTTGGCCTCCTGAGGACCAGTAGCCCCACAATCTGAACGGGGACACACGGCCACACCTCCAGAGGCGTCAGAGGCAGGAGCCATCGTGGAGGAGAAGTGGGCCCTGGTCTGGCGGGGAAGGGGGCCAGCTGGGAGAGAGGGGGCCAGGCGGGCTGGGGAGGCGGGCCCTCTGGCCGGGAGTCAGGTCCCGGTAGACAGGGGCACCTGTGTTGGAGCAGCAGGACCCGGAGCAGCGTCTCTCGGTCATCGGGCCGGATATGATCCTCATAGATAAACCTGTCCAGCAGCTGGTGGGTCACCCCTGCCAGGGAGGTCTCTGGCAGGTCCAGGAGGAAAGTGCCTGCAAGGGGCGGCGAGGTGAGCTGGATGGCCGGATGTCGGCCCTCCTCCCTTCCACCAAAGCCATCCTTGCAGGGTTTGCAGATGGGCCCTGCGAGGCTCACCCTTGGCAAAGGCTTGCCGTAGCTGCTGAAGGCTCCAGAAGGTGAGGTAGGACAGGTGCGGGCGGCACCAGGTCCCGTTCTCCCCCACCTTCTCCTCCAGCTGCATCCAGTGTGCCGCCTCCATCCACCGCAGCTCATGGTTCTTCTCGTCCATCACCAGCTCGTGCAACTCCACGTAGACCTGCAGCCCCCAAACCTGAGTTAGCCTGTCAGGCCCAGAGCAGCACCCTGGGGAGAAGACAGGAAGCCCGGGGCACACTGGCCCCTCTGCAGGCTCTTAGAGATGTTTGTGGGGAAGCCCGGGGTCCTAGGAAGCACTGGGGGCAGACCCTGAGCTCAGAGGGGGCCGGCAGGAGCAGCAGCCTGGGCGGGCTGAGCGAGGCAGGAAGGGTGGGGAGAGCCCACACCTCTGGCTCTATTCCCCAACTCCCTGACCAGCCCCCTCACCCCATTTCAGAGGCCTTTGGAGAACCTCCAGAACAAAAGGGGTGCTAGAGAGGACACCTGGGAGGAGAAGGAGAAGGAAGGTTTGGGGTCCTCGGGTGGGTCTCCTGCCTTGAGTGGGCTCGGCATGCCCCTCCGTATCCTTGGGGCCAGTGACCACTCCCTGGAGCCTCGCTGAGGGCAGATCCAGCTTCCTGAGCAGCTAGACAGTCTGATGCCCAGCAGGGAAGTGTGGGGCCTGGTGGGCCTGGGCCGAGGGGGCATGCGTTTTAATTCTGTGCTTCCCCAGTGACAGCCCGGCCAGGGCAGGGGGCAGGCTGGGCAGGTCCCCAGTAGGTGTTTTGCCTCTGCTGCCCAGGGCTCTCCCTGCTCAGGGTAAGAAGGCCCCAGGCCTCCCCGTCAGCAAGGGGTGTCCTCTTCCATTCTGCCTATTTCCCAGGGTGCCCACTCTTTCTCTAGCTGGTTGTGGGGTTCGTCAATGCTGAAGCTGTGTCCGTCCCTCTTTGCCACCCTTCTCCTGGTAGAAGGGCAGGTCCCATGGGCAACACAGAAAAGAGAATTGGGGGGAGCCCAGGGTCCTCACCTCGTGGGTCGCTGGGTGTGATGGGATGCGGTAGTCTGAGGCTGTGGGCTCGTCTTGGTCAGCTGAAAACCCGGAGGCCAGTTAGTGTTGCCCCCAGATAATGCCCCCCTCAGGGTCCTCCTGCTCCACCCACAGTGAGTCTCAGCGCAGCAAGAGATGAAGCCCGCTCCCTCCTGTTGCCACTGGCCAGGACCCAGGTGCCCGCACCCCACCCACCCCACCCTTGCTGCTCCATGGGCCCCCTTGGGTCCATTCTTGGCCTGGCCTGACTCTGTCACGCCCCATCCAAGCATTCTGGAAGACCCTTGGGACTCAATCTTCAGTGGTGACAGAGAGGATCACCTCCAAGGTGGAGGGTCCTGAGCAGCAAGTCTCAGGATTCTCCTAGGATCACCCCCCTTTCCAGTCACCTTCCGAGACCAGGTTCCCGACCTACTCTCCGCTGGCCTCAACAATCCCACCAGCCCAGAAACTCCTCGCTGTCTCCAAGCCAGAGTGGGGGCTGCCTTATATAGCCCCCTACCCCCCCTCCCAGCCCTCAGTTCTCAGAGGGGCCTCTTATCTTCAATACCAATTGCCAGTACTTAAGTGCTGTTGACGGTAAACAGGTCCCCATCTGGGGCTCCCCAACTGAGACCTTGGCAGGGCCAGGAAGGTTTCCTGATGTCTCTCTGCCCTGGGGGTGTCCCTACGGCCCCCCATTTCTCAGGGCCTCTAGACCCCCAACAGAGCGATGTTCTCAGGACAGACCCAGTGCCCGGCCAAGAAGTTGGCATTGGATGGACACGGATGGCCAGTGGGCTCCTGCCCTTGTCCCAGACAGGCTTGGCTGCCCTGTCCCAAATCGAAAGGCCTGACCATGGGTGACTGGTTCTGCCCACTCCCCAGCCCGCCCCACCCCTGCAGTCACCCCCTGTGATCATTTCAAACAAAACTCTGTTTATCCTTCAATCAGCCAGGATTGTGGGCAAACTGGCCATGGGGCTGGGGAGGTGGTGCAGACGGGGAAAGGCATGTTCCCCATCCGTCTCTGTCTGGGGCTCAACAGCTCATCCCAACAAGGGAAAGAGAGATGGGGCTCACCCACTGGCTCCTCCACCTGAAGCACGGGGACACCTGGGTCTTCATAGTCCTCCTGTTCTAGAGTGTTCTCCAGCTCCTCTTCGATATCGTCCTGTGGGACAGGGCCGTCAAGGCTGGGCTGTGAAGGGCTTCTTGAGCCACCATGAAGGTAGGAGACCAGAGCTGGGTTCCCAGAGCCCCGAGATAGGAGCCCTGCAGGCACCCCAAAAGACTCACCTGCAGATCCCCCATGGTGCCGTCCAGATTTCTTATTTGTCTGCGGTGATCCACGCTCCCAACATAACCCACACTGCGCGTCCCTGCAGCGGGGCAGCACAGGCTAAGTGAGACACAGGGCATCTTGGAGTCTTCTGGTCCCCTGCCCCTCAGAGGACGCTACATTTGAGTGAAGGGGGATCCCAGGTGTTGGGAGACAGTGGGCTCAGGGGAAGGAAGTGTCAGAGGGGCCTGGAGGAAGGAGCTAGATTTGTAGATTGAGGGCGGGTATACGGGGGTCAGGAGGCATGTGGCAGGTAGGGGGAGCTTGGCTGGCATCAGTCAAAGGATGTTTGAGAGGACAGGGTGGCCTTCAGATTCAACTCCATCCTCCGTCCACTAGTCCTCACCTGGCTTCTTTTCCTGTCCATCCTCAGGACTTAGCCAACTCCAGGAACATGACCTGTTTCTTCTTCAAGGAGCTTAGCTCCCCTGACTGACAGTCTCTACAACGTACCCTTGCCTCCCAGAAACAGCTATTTTCTGCTGGGCATGGGGCCATAGCGCCCTTGGGAGTGGCGCACAGGTGCTGAATGACGTGGCCCTGTTTCTCTCCTCCACCCCATCTCCCCCACTCCGTCTCTCATACTCACTCTCCACCTATCCCATTGGCCTTACAAGCCCTTTCCTGCCCCCAGGACCTTTGCACATGCGATTGCATCCACATCCCAGGTGCCGCTCCCCCACACCTCATCCCTTCCCACATCTCAGCTCTTCAGATTCCCTTCCTGACCATCCTTAAACTCACTAACCCAATCTGTCATTTTCTGGGTTTTTTATTTATTTGCGAATACATCATCTGAGAATGCTTCTAGCAGGGAAGCAGCTCAAGTGCTAAGATCTGCGTCTCGGTCCCCACTGAATCCCCTCCTCCTAGCAGAATGGTTGTCATATAGGTTGCCATCAATAAATATGTTCTGGATGAATGTAAGCGTGGCTTCGCCCTGCAGGCTTGTGCCTCTGGGACTGGGGCTCGGCCAAGAGATGGCTGAGCCCTGCGCCTCCATTTGCTCAGTTGTGGCCCTGGCAGACAGGAAGGTGTGCCCACTCCAAGAATGTGGGGTCCAGCACCACGGGAGCACAGAGGTCCCCTAGGGTGGCCCCGAACTGGGCGTGGAGGGGCTCCCTTTCCCCCTCCCCCACCGCAGCATAGGGTATTTTGACTTCAGCGGTTCGGGTCAGGTCGACGAACATGCCCACTCCATGCCCGCAAGGAGCTGAGATGAACAAGACATTGTCCCTCCTCTCGTGAAGCCCCCCGGCTCTGACTGGGATGGCATGCTGGGCGCGTGTCTCAGGCTGAGGGCTTCCGGAGATCACGAGTCCCCCAGACAAGAAATGAGCAGAATGTGTTGGGTGCCAAGGATCACAAGGCAGGACGAAGGGCAGGAAGGACCTACTGGTGGGGTTGGGGGCGGACGTACCCGAGGAGGGGACCCTGGGGCGGGGGCGAGGAGCTCTGGGGGATGTGAAGGGCTGAGAGGTGGGGAAGGGCAATCCAGGGGTGAGGAATGACCGCCCGAAGTGCAGAGGTGGGGCGGTGCCGGACAAGGCTGGATGATGAGGGTAGGGGACAGGGAGGACACACAGGGAGAATGGGACAGACAGACTCCTTTCTGAGGAGTGGGTGGTGCCGGAGTCCCGGGGGATAGGGAGAGGGCATGACAGAGCTCCGCCAAACTGAGCAAGGCAGGGGTCCCCGCCTTGCAGTGGTCGTAGGGGAAGTGATGACCAGGCCACAGTCCCTTGAGGACCCTAGCCACGCAGCTTTTTCTCTCCCTCTTCTGTCCCTCTCTTTCCTCTTCTCCCATCTTTGTTTTCTTTCTTCCTTCTCTGGCCTTGCTCTGACCTGGGCCTCAGATCCCTAGCAGTCACAAGGGTATGAAGCCATAGGTGCTAAAGTCCCACCTGTGAGGCTGGGACCGTGGCCTCCATTTCCTGTCTGAGAGGTGGGTTCGTCAGAGGCGCCACCTGTCTGCCACCGACTGGCTGAACATCCTTGGGCAGCCCTCCGGCCTCTATCCAGGCCTCAGTCATCCCATCTGTACAATGGGAGGGCCTTCCCACCACGGTTCTGAGACCTCAGTGAGAGAGAAGAGAGGACAGGGGTGTCTTGAACTCCTCTGGGGCCTTACAGGGGGCTCCCATCACCCAGATTGCTGTTACCACTAAGCCCAGTGAGCTGCAGCCCTTGAACTGATAAGAGCCTGGAACCCGATCACTGCCCTGTGTCTGGAAGCTTCCCAAACACCTGACTGGCTGGCCAGATAAGGGTGAGCAGGGCATCTGGAGCCCAGGAGGTGGAGCACAGCTGGCAGAAGCTGGAGGGGGGGGTGACCAGATGACAGGGAGGGCTCCCTGGTGGCACAGCACTGCCTTGGTGTAATCGCCCCACACCGCACAAAGCTGTGTGGCCTTATCTCCTACAGTCCCCAAACTCCTCCATGAAATGGGTAATGTCATGAAACCCCATTTTACAGACGAGAAAGCTGAGGTTCAGAGGGGTTAACTTGTTTGGGTCCTCGTGGAGGAAGATATCAGAGGCAAACCCCCACCTAGCTGACTCCAACTACCTCTCCAACCACCATGTCAAGTTTGCCTCCCAGAAGAGAAAGCAGCTCTAAGCTGTTTCATGCTAGTGGTTAAAAGCATGAACTCCGCAGTCAGTCAGTCTGCCTGGGTTCAGACCCTCGCCCTGCCACTTACTGTGTGATCTCGGGCAAGTGACTCAACCTCTCTGTGCCTCGGTTGTCTTGTCTGTAAAGTGGGGTAATATTGATACCTCCCTTACAGACCTGTGGTAGCATTGAGTAAGTTGATCTACATAAAGCGCTTAGAATAATGCCTGACACGTAGAGGTCCGTGTAAATGCTTGCCACTGCGGCTGGGGATCAAAGTCAGACTTGCTCTCTTCATCTCTCTGATTTTCCTTCAGTTCCCATGGAATCCGCCTAAATCCTTTGAGCTCCTTGGGTGATGGGGGATTCCTCCTTTCCCATCAAACACTCTCTAGGACAGGGACGGTGCCGGGTCTGCCTAGTCAACTCTCTGGAAGTATCTCATAGGGGAAGCAGTGTCAGTGGACAATTTTCCTTGCAGGAGGGAGACGGGATGGCCTGTGGGTCCCCACACATGGAGGAAAGAGTGAGCTGCGCTGTAAGACCGGTGGGACCCGAGGGGTGGGTAAATAGGAGCCTGACAAGGACCCACATTTGGAGGGGGATAAGATTGGCCCCCCACCTCCACCCCAGCCACACATACCTCTGCTGCCACGTGCCAGCCTCTCTCTCCTAACACCTGCAGCCCTGCGCTCTCCCCAGCTGTAGGTGTCAATGGGCTTGTGCCCTTAGGGGTAACAACGCACATCCTACATTCTCACCCACCCACCTGCAACCCCTCCCTTAGCGACTGGGTGCCTATGCCCACCTAGACACAGATTTAGGCTGTGCACCTGCAGAAACCTTCAGGACAGGTGCCGTAGGACACCCCGCAGTCCCTCCCGGCCCTGCTTACCTGCTCACGAGCTTCGGGGTCCCTCGGCGAACTCCGGAAGCCACCGGTGCTCTCTGTAAGCAGCTGAGCTCACACCTGCTCTAACTGCACCAGGTCCTGGCTCCCAAACCCCTGACTCATGCCCCCGCCTCCTAATCTGCCCGCCCCACGGTCCCAGGAGCCCCTTCCCACCCCCCGCCCGGCTCCTTCTGGGTGCCCAGTAAACAGAGTTATCTCTCATGCACATCTGGACAGCTGTGAGTCTGGCCCACCCCACCCCAGCTGGCTGGCCCCCAAGGACTCTCCCGGGTCTTCCTTCGTGGACCAGGGTTGGATGAGCTCCCAGCCTCGTGGCAAGTCTGCCCCAGCTTCTGGATGCCCCTGTCGTGCCTCTGTCTGTCCTCACTCTGGCCAGATTCCTCTGCTCTGGCCCCAAGCTGCATGGGCGCCTTCTCTCTCGTGGTGTCTTTCCTCAGAACTCACTCTTGCTCTATGGCCTTACCCATGGGGACCTGCTCAGGGAACACAGGGTCCAGGCAGCCCTTTCCCCTTCTTGCCCCAAACTAGGGCTCCCTAGCCATTCTCTCTCCAAGACCCCGGATGGCTCCAAAGAGCTGGCCCCTGGATGCTAAAACTCCGCCACTCAGTCAACCTGAAACAATGTCAGGGCAACAAAAACAACCTTCCCCACACAGAGCTCCCCGCTCACAAAGCCCCAATGTCTGGGCACACTGGTTCTTCTGTCGGCAGCCTGGCCTAGGCCCCCGGGCAAGAGGAGCCTGCATTCTCGGCCCCCGCCATGCCCCTGCCCACAAGCCACCCCCCAGCAGGGCTGCCTCTGCTCCTGGGGATGCTGGGGCCGGTCACCTGTTCCCGGGCTCTGGTTGCTAAAGAAGCAGAGACTGAAAGATGAGTTCAGATCGGCAAGAATGAAGAGAGGCTTGAAAGCAGACAGAAAGGGGCGTTTGTAGATACTGCTCTGGGCACCGAGAGAGGAAACCATCCTAGGCCGGCACCAAAACTGACTGGCTGTGGAACCCTGGGCAAGTGCCTACCCTCTCTGGGCTTCCGTGTCATTACTATAAAGCGAGAGCACCTGCTTCTGTGGCTCCCAGCTTGGGGGCTCTCTGCTTCCGACTGCGACAGGGACAGAGAGATGGCATATCCAGCAAGTTCGCTACCATTTCCTGGGGCTCGACCACAAGCCTGCACCGCGCCCAGCCCAACGGAGAGGGAAAGGGGCAGGAACGTGGACCAAATTCTCCTCTGTGCAATCACTGTGCTGGGGGCTTCACCTGGCGGTCACACCTGGTCCTCGCAGCCTCCCGGGTTCCCAGAGAAGGCAACAAGAGTGACAGAGTAGTCAAGTAGAGTCCTCCCCTGACCTGCGACTTCCTAGTGCTAAGGGAAGAGCCGACCATGTTCCCCTCCCCAGGGTCCATGGTGTCTTTGTCCAAGTCTGTGCTCATGGAAGATTGGGAGCCAAGGCCAAGTGTCAGCAGGAACAAGGTAAGCTGAGGGCGGACCCCCAGGCTGGGTCTGGGGAAGCGCTCATGAGCAGTGATTTGGTTACATTCCCAGATCACGCAGCCCAGACCATGGGCTGGGACGGGTTGTCTCAGAGGGAGGCCGAACCTCTGGGCAGAGAGTGCAGTTCTCCTGAAGGGATGAGACTGTCGCTTCCCATTGTCTTGGGATGTCATCAGTCCTCAGTGAGAGGTGAGGCAGTGGCCATGGAATGGAGGCTGCCTTCTCTTTCTTGGCCTGAAGGAGCAGAGGCCGAGATCCCACATGAGAAAGAGGGATGTCATGGCGATTTGGGGAGCTGCCCCTTGCCGTGGACTTGGCAATGAGGTGGAACAGCGTGGGTCCATGACCACAGAAGGCAGACACCTGTCAGAGTCTCATGCCTGCTCTTCAGTACCCACTTCCCAGCGAAGCCTTGCTGGACAGTCCCCTGCAGGCACTGAAGGGGAGATCTGGGCCCACTTTCAGGGCAGAGAGGACTGTGATGTGCAGCGGCCACTAAGGTGAGGGGATGTCCAGATGGTGTGGGGTGACCCACCGAAGGGAGCCAGGAGGCTGGCAGAGAGGACAGGGTCTGGCCAGGTGACCTGGAGGGGCCCATGGGTATTCTCTGGTGAAGATGTGACTTCCTGTGCCCTCATGGAATGGGGACTCAAACCATGCAGAAGCACCCCAGGGCTGGGACATTTGGGTTCAGTGGAACTGTGAGGGCAGGAGGTTTTGTGACCTTGGGGGCTCTGTGACCTGGAGCTGGCCATATCATCTCTCCACTCTTGGTCTCCCTCTCTGGGCTGCTTCGAAGACCTAATGAGATGAAGACGGGAAGCAGAATCTGCTCTGGACATGGGAAGGGACTAGGCTGTGGAGGGAGAAGAAGCTGTGGGGACAGAGTCCGTCCACTGCTGGGGGGCCTGCGGGACGAGTGATTTGGAGAGTGGAGATGTTCCCAGGGAGTATTCTGACCTGAGTCTTCGGAAAGTGCATCGGGAGAAGAGGGAGCAAGGCCTCCCAGGTGGAAAGAACAGAGGGGTAAGGAACCACGTGAGATGGGGGTGCAGAGCCGTCTGGGGGGTAATGGAGATCTGGGGCAGTAACCCCTGCACATTATGAACCGACCAGTGATCATTAGGGCAGCTGAGGGCTGTGGTGGGGGTGGGGGAGATAGGGAGGTGGGGGCTGGGACTGGAACTGGAATGCTGCTCAGGGGTGAACCAGCCCAACCCTCCTCCCTTGGAGTCCTATACCCCATCACCGCACTCCTCAATCACCCCAGGGGCCTCCCATCTGGTTTCCTGGCTTCAGTCGGGCCCCCTAGGTGCCACCCAGCACTCAGAGTGACCTTTTAGAAACAGATCAGGGGCACCTGGGTGGCTCAGTCAGTTGAGTGTCCGACTTCAGCTCAAGTCATGATCTCGAGGTCCATGAGTTCAAGCCTCGCATCAGGCTCTGTGCTGACAGCTCAGAGCCTGGAGCCTGCTTCGGATTCTGTGTCTCCCTCTCTCTCTGACCCTCCCCAGCTTGTGCTCTGTCTCTCAAAAAAATAAATAAACGTTAAAAAATTTTTAAGAAAGAGATCAGAAAACATCACTCCCCTATGTAAAATTCTTCGTGACTCCCCCCACGTGGGGTGAAACCCACTCCTCTCCACCCCTTTGCTCATGCCACATTAAGGCACCGGTATCATTCCTGCCTGTCTCACCCCACCCTGCCTGGATGCTCCTCCCCAGGGCCCCCCCCCCCCGCCGCCCGTGGCTGCTCCTTCTCACCATTCAGGCTTTAGATCACTGTTATCCCCTCAAAACCCTTCTTCGACCACTCATTTAAAGATAACTCCCAGCCACTCTATTACTGTGTCAAGGAAAATCAGGGTGGATTGTGCATAAGAGAAAACCCCAAATCTCAGTGGTCTAAGCAAAACAGGAGTTTATTTCTCTTAGATGTGAAATCTGGAGGCTGGAGGTCCCAGCCTGGCATGGTGCTCTGCAGGGGCAGGGACCCCACCCAGGTACCTTCTACTCCGTGGCATCTTTGGCATGTGGCTTTTTCTTCATGGTTCATTATGGCTGCCTGAGCTTCAGCCATCACTTCTGCATTCCAGCCAGCAGGGAGGAAGAAAGGGCAACGAAGGATGTGCCCCTTCTCTTGCCGGGATATTTCCTGGAGACCATTTCTGCTTGCACCCTATTAGCCAGGACTTAGTCACATGGCTATACTCAGCTACCTGGGAAATGTAGTCTTTTCTTGGGGAAGTCGTGAATCCAGAGTTCTATTACACGGGGAAGAAAAGGGAAATGAAAATAAAAGGGTGTCCAGTAATCTCTGCCAGACTCACGTCACCTGCTGCCTCCTCTGTTTTTTCCTGTCAGCTGATGGTTTCTTGCATTGTTATTTGTTTATTATTCTCTCTCTCCACGGGAACATCAACTCCACAAGGGCAAGATTTTCGCTAGCCTTGTCTCTCACTGTGTCTCCAGAGCCTAGCCCAGTTCCCTGGGCCAGGTAGGCTCTGAATTTTTAGTGAATGAATGAATGACTCCCCACAATAATTATTTGAGCATTGTATTCTCATTCCCATCTTACAGATGGGGAAAATGAGGCTCAGACACATTAAGTAACTTCCCTAAAGTTATATACAGGTAAGAGGGCCATGGTTTGAACCTCGCCCTCTGCAGCTCTAGCTTTGCTCCAGCTCTTTCTACCCGACGTGCTAGCTCCTCTGGGCACCCAGCTCCACCCTGAATCAAGTTAGAAGCCGGGGAACAATCACCTGGAGTATGCTAGTGCCCTTTCCCTGGTAAATTCTACCTCAAGTTCTCACCAATGGCTTGCCTTTGGCCTCTAATGAGATCAACATAAGTAGTGGTTGTTTTTAAATAAATTTTTTGGGGGGCACCTGGGTGGCTCAGTCAGCTAAGTGTCTGACCTTGGCTCAGATCATGATCTCACATTTGTGAGTTCAAGCCCCACGTCAGGCTCTGTGCTGACAGCTCAGAGCCTCGTACCTGCTTCGGATTCTGGGTCTCCCTTTCTGGTCCTCCCCCACTCACGCTCTGTCTCTCTCTCCTACAAAAATAAATAAACATTCAAAATGATTTAAAAAATTTTTTTAACATTTATTCGTTTTTGAGAGACAGAGCACAATTGGGGGTAGGGCAGAGAGAGGAGACACAGAATCTGAAACAGGCTCCAGGCTCTGAGCTGTCAGCACAGAACCCGATGCGGGGCTCAAACCCATCAGCTGTGAGATCATGACCTGAGCCAAAGTTGGATGCTTAACTGACTGAGCCACCCAGGCACCCCCATAAATAAACTTTTATTTATTTATTTATTTAATGTTTTTATTTATTTTTGACACAGAGAGAGACAGAGCATAGAGGGGGAGGGGCAGAGAGAGAAGGAGACACAGAACTGGAAGCAGGCTCCAGGCTCTGAGCTGGCTGTCAGCACAGAGCCCGACTCGGGGCTCGAACCCACAAATGTGAGATCTGATCTGAGCTGAAGTCAGAGGCTTAACCGACTGAGCCACCCAGGCACCCCCATAAATAAACTTTTAAAAAAGAAGAGGAAATGTTTGTTTGGGGCACAATTCTGTAACTCTCCTGCAAGTCCCTGGGGGAGGATGAATTCACAGGAGCCATGAATTCATTCCTCCTGGAATCGAGCACTAGGAAGAGGTTCGGAACTTCAGACAAACTGATCAGTTTCTTTGTTTCGGAGGAGGGAGACCTACCTGTCTTATTAGACCTTCCTTTTTACCTTGGCTGCTAGGAAATTTGGATTAAATTATGAATCTAGGGATAGCCCTACCCACAGGAGAAGTGCTGTAGGGGACAGATTGTGTGTGACTTGGAGCCAGGGGGCAAGGACTTGTGTCTCAGCCCATGCTCAGTGAACAAGACATTCAAACTTCCTTGAACCTTAGACTTGAGGTTGTAAACATAGCATCCTTCCCTCCCAGCACTGTTAGGAGGATTAAATGAGCTCACACATGGGATAGCTCTCTAGGAGCGCCTCAATGATCTGTAGATGGTTGGCCCTTACACGTACAGTAATGGTGCACTCTGGTCTCCAAGGCTAAGCCGTAACTTTTCAGGTCCCAGGAATTCTCCGATAAGATTGCAAAGTGACCAGGGAAGGCTTCAAGGAGGAGGCTTCTTTTAAGACCAGTAGGACCCTCTGGTGCAGAACACTGATAGTGCTGTCCCTGTCCCCTGTCATGCTGCCTCCTTCCATTTCCCAACCTGGCAGGCCCTGGCCCAAATCCTCCTTTCTAGTACTTTCTCATCCAACACTAACCCCATGGTCTAGCTCTGTCCGCAAGGGTAAAGCACAGCTCATGGGGGAGACAAAAGCTAAAAGACGGACACAAATGGGCTTTGGAATGAGGAAGAGTTTAGTCTTGGGACAAACCCCAGCCCAGGGCTGGAGGCTAAAATCTAGGCCCTTCCCACCTCATCTGGTGCCACCAGTAACCTCCGACCCTCGGCTTCCTCAGCCTCACAAAAAGACTTAATCAGGGGCGCTTGGGTGGCTCAGTCCGTTGAGCATCCGGCTTCACCTCAGGTCATGATCTCATCAAGCCCTGCGTCAGGCTCTGTGCTCAGAGCCTGGAGCCTGTTTCGGATTCTATGTCTCCCTTTCTCTCTGACCCTCCCCTGCTCATGCTCTCTCTCTCTCTCTCTCTGTCTCTCAAAAATAAAATAAAATAAATAAATAAATAAAAAGACTTAATCACACGGCAAAGAACACCCTCGATAAGGTGCTGTCTTACAGGCTGTTTTTTGTTAATCCTCACAATACTTCAACAAATTGGGGCACAGAGAGGTGAGGTAAACCCCCAGATGTCACACAGCTCATAAGTGTGGAGCTGGAACAGGGTTCCCACTCAGGCAGCCAGGGAAAATGGTCAAGGAAATGGCTCTTCTCAGACAGTGAGAGTTCAAGGTCAGGGTGTCTCAGGGAGCCAGACACAGGTGGGAGCATCAGGTTCAGGCAGGGTGGCAGCAGCCCACTACGCTTACAGAGGCCTGATGGGCAGGCTGGCTAGGCTGACCTGCCCCTTGGTCTTGACTGCTGAAGATACCCCCTCCCCCTGGTCCTGCGTACTTAGGGCCCTGGCGGCCCTTCAGGGATGATGGGAGCTTTCTCTTCCTCCCGAAGGGCTAGGGGGCTCAGGCACACAGGGAGACACACGCAGGTGCCAGGGGTCCACCGACCCTGAACTCCCTACCCTACTTCCAGCCGCTCCTGGCAGGCGGCCTTAGGATAAAGTCCAAATTCCTCCTTTTGACCCAATTTCTGCTGACCTCCTGACCTGGCCTCCTGGCTTTGAACTTGCTCTTGATACCAGGTCCTGCCCTCCTAGTTCTGGTCTCTGCATTCTCCCTTCCCCTTGGGTAAATGTTTAAAATTGAGCTCAGTCCTGGAGCACCTGGGTGGCTCGGTCGGTTAAGCATCTGACTCTTGATTTCGGCTCAGGTCGTGATCTGTCATGATCTCACAGCTTGTGAGTTCGAGCCCCGAGTCAGGCTCTGGGCTGACCATGTGAAGCTTGCTTGGAATTCTCTCTCTCTTCCTCTCTGTCTCTCTCTCTCTCTCTTCTCTGCCCCTCCCCTGCTCTCTCGTTCTCTCAAAATGAATATGCTTAAAAAATTCATCTTAAAAACAAAAATTGAGCTCAGTCCCTCTCCAGTCTAGCCAGCTCACCTCTAGAGGGACCTCCGCCACGTGGTTCCTCCCCTTCCTAAGGGCTTCCCTGTGACTCAGTCACACTCTTGCTTTCAGGGTGGGTGTGTACCCAGGAGGAGCTCAGAACAAGGTAGGGTGCGGGCTGAGTATGCCTCGTCCAGGCTGTTGACCACCACTGGGAAGCTGCCTGTCCCTCCCCCTGCTTTCCATGCCTGGCCCTTTGAAATATCAGAAGCATGGAACAGCCTCTTTGGCTGAGGGCTGGGAGCAGGGGATCAGCTCCAGGCACTATCCCTCTGGGCTCAGAGGGCTCCTGATGCCAGGAGCCAAGGTACCTGGCTGCCACGTTTAGAAAGCTCCATCTGTGGTCCCCAGGGCAGCTTGCACTGTGTGAGAAGGAGCCCCAGCACTAAGCATGGTCTCCTCCAGCCACCCTCTCCTGTGCCCTTTATTTTAAAATAAAGTGCGGATAAAATATGTATCATTGCATTTGTGACTCTGCGTGAAACCTCAACAGTCAGCACTGACTGGAGTTCCACACTTCCTGGGCTGGGCCTGGGCAGGGGGAAGTCGGCGGGGGGGGGAAGGAAGGGGAGGCGGGAGGGGAGAGGGATGACGCGCAGGAATTTGCTCCAGTTTAGTCTGTGGCTCTATGGGGAGACAGCTGCCCGTGCACCTGAGCCTGGAGCAGGAGCTGGTCTGGCCCCTGACTTGTCTCTCACACGCATCTCCTGGGGTCTCTGTGGCTGACTCACCCTTCCTCAGGGAAGGGGAGGGTCTCCCTATCAGTCTGGGCCTCCCCTCCCAGCCCGTGGGGGCCCCTTCTCTCGCCACCCTTCCCGGAGGAGGGGACAGACACCCTTTCCTCCAGGAGGGGGCCCGGCCAGAGTTGACAGATGGCAGATGGCTCCTCCCTCCAGGAACAGCCCTGTTCTTCTCACCCCTCCTATCTGCTGAGCCAGATGTTTGGCGCCTCCGCCTGACAGCTGATGGCAGGGTCTGCCTCAGGGCCTGAGCCTCTGGGTGTGTCCCCCAGTGTGTGTGTGTGTGTGTGTGTGTGTGTGTGTGTGTGTGTGTGTGTGTTGCAGGGAGCTGTGGTTCAGCCAAAGGCTTTGGAGTCAAACCAACTGCATCTGCCTCTTACTAGCTGTGTGACCTTGAGTACATTCCCAGATGTCTTCAAATCTCACATTCTTCACCCATAACATCGTGCAGGTAGTTTGAGGTTTTGTACAGGAGGCCCTGCCCATAGCTCCAGGCACACACGGTCATGGTTGATGGTTAGAAGCTATTGCCACGGTTAGAGGAAAACCCTAGTCAGCACAAGGGTCTCTTGAAGGGAGACCTCCATCTGCTGGACCCTGAGATGTGATACTCCCGGCAGGTGGGGGTAGATTCCCAAAGGCCTGGCTGGTGGAGAAGGAAGGAGCAAGGCCGCTGGGTCCCCTAACTCCCAACCCTAGCTTCTCCCCCTTTGTGGACTGTCCCTGTCAGGGGACCTAGAGCCGCCCACCTCCAATCCCAACAGGAAGGTAGAGCTCTGGAAAGACCGTGTGGGGGATGTTTCAGAAACCTCTGTCTCCCATGTGCTCTGTCTCCCTGGGTGGGGAGGCTAACAGCCTCCAGCAGATTCAGCTCAGTAACTCGGCTGTCCCTTCCAGAGAGCCTGGAGGAGGACAGAGTTCCCACATCCAAGATCCCCCTGTTGATTGTTTTTGTTTCTTTTTGAATAAGCCTTGGAGCCGCCAATCAGGACCCAGAGCCTCAGACCTGCCCCAACACTGGTTAATTTCAACTTGGGCCTGGCCAGTGGTGCGGAAGGGGCCCTGGGTGGGGTAGGGCGGGGTGGCGAGTAGAGAGCCTGTCTGCAGGGCCCAGGCCCCTATCTCAGAATCCAGTGACAACTGGGACACTTGGGAGGGGACATCAACCCCTCTTGCCTTGGAGAAAACTACTATGTTTGATATGGGCAGGAAGAGGAGGATGGGGGAAGAAGGGTTTCCAGTCTATGCCTCAGTTTATCTTTTGGATTGCTGGATGGAATGGGGTTTCCTAAGCCTCAGCTCTGAAAAGATGGGGAGTTAGTTCATTTATTCATCCAGGGAATAGGCCTTACTGTATGCGGCACCATGCTGGGTACTTAGAGATACAGAAACCTGAAACCCACGCTGAGGGGCCAGGGGCCTTCAAGTCTGGGAGACAGGAAACCCCCCAGTCCTGGGACGGTGCAGAAAAAGGCTGTAGCCCGGAATCCACGGGAGCCTCGTGGGCACTAAGTCACATCATTCTGGCCTGTAAACCTCAGGATCACAGGGATTCCTTCCTGTGATGTAGCAGAGGAAAGGGAATAAGATTCCCAGGATGATAGTGGCTTTCTTTTTCTTCTTCTTCTTTTTTTTTTTTTTAAAGAGAGAGGGAGAGCACACGAGCAGGGCAGGGACAGAGAGTGAGTCACAGAAATCGAAGCAGGCTCCAGGCTCTGAGCTGTCAGCAGAGTCTGACGCAGAGCTCAAACTCACGAACCATTGAGATCATGACCTGAGCTGAAGCTGAGTGCTTAACCAGCTGAGCCACCAGGGGTCCCGATAGTGGCTTTCATGTCCTGGAGAAGCAAGAATACATTCAGGGCAGGGCTGAGAAGTCCTTCTGCTGGGCAGGCACGGTTTGAGCACAAGAACGGTGAGGGTGCTGAGGTGAGCCTGAAGCAAGCCAAGTGTGCAGAGCGAGGAAGGCAACACGGACGGGATGTCCCTGCAGTCCGAATGTGCTTCTGACCAGGGGACAGGCCTCTGCACGAGTGGCCATCCTTGTGAGTGATCAGAGGGGCAGAAAATGAAGAGCAAAAAATAAGCAAGGACATGAGAGATGCCTCTACACAGTGGCTTCAAGTTCCCTCTCCTCATTTTGTAGTTTAAAGACAGACTTTAGGGGCGACTGGGTGGCTCAGTGGGGTGCGCGCCTGACTACAGTGCAGGCCATGATCCTGCTGTCCATGAGTTCGAGGCCCGCGTAGGGCTCTGTGCTGACAGCTCAGAGCCTGGAGCCTGCTTTGGATTCTCTGTCTCCCTCTCTCTCTTTGCCCCTCCCACTCGTGCTCTGTCTCTCTCTTTATCAAAAAAGATAAATAAACATTAAAAAAAAATAGAGACTTTAGATCATTGGAAAATAACCATTGCAAAGAAGCCTCAGTTTGCCTGGAAATCAGACAGCATATGTTTGGAAACAATTTTATTTGAGTATGTTTTGCCAACAGTTTAAGGCATTTAAAGACAAATCAGCCATGTTTTCATTACAGTGGAAAACTATTGCAGAGTCATCCTGGCCCAGGTGACTGAGTTCCCGTTTCAACTCAGGCACCTACCAACTGTGTGACCTTGGGCAAGTTACTTCACCTCTCTGTTCTTCAGTCTGCTCAGATGCAAAATAGGAACTGTGTGACAATAATAGCAGTTGGGTTGTTGTGAGGATTAGTGAAGTAAGGCCTGAAAAGCATGGCAAACAGTGCCTGGCACGTGGTAAGTGAAATATTAAGCATTACTTATTTTATTGTCATTGCCAAAAGGCAATTCGTGTTTAAAATGTTTAGAGAAATTTAATTTGTCAAATTCCTAATTTGGGTGACTGTGTTGGGTGAATATTAGAGGGAAGTTGATGGCTTAAAGCAATATCATTTACTCAGTAGATTCAAAAGGTTAGTACGTGGGACATGAAACCAAGTTCCGGCATAGTACTGAGGATTTCTCTCCATCAGTAAAGGCCCCTGGACTTTAAAGAATTTAATAAACAGCCTCTCCTGTAAACTTGTCTGTGGTGACACCTCTGCCCTCCAGGGGGCTCGGGCTCTTCCTTGTGACTCCCCACCTCTCCTGAGCCCCCCACCTGGCCCCCACCACTTCCGGCCTTCCTCCTCAGTGTGTGCTCCTGCCCCCAACACACTGGCCCCTTCCCTACAGCCCTACATGAACTCAAGTCTATCCCATTAAAATAATCTTCTCTTGACCCCACAATGGGACTGCCCTTTTGCTCTCCTCCCCTTCACACCTCACCTCCTCATCCTCAGCTCTTGTTCCCTCCTCTCCCCTAGACTGTCCAGCCTCTTCCCTGTCTCCTTTTTCCGCTAATAACCAATCAGTTACTAAATCTAATGGACGCTTCCCAGCTCCCCAGCTGGATTTCTCTGTAGCGTTTGACTCGTGCAGCCTCTCCTTTCTTGGGAATGCCTGCTTTCAGTTCCCCTCCCCTATTTCTTTGATGTTTTCTTCTCTATCTTCTAGGCTGGCTCATCCTCCTCCTATCACCTCCCCCATGTCAGTGCTCCCCAAAGTCTGTCTTTCCTATCTTCTCTCTTCACTCTGCACACTCTTGTAACTTGGTGCCCTTCCAAGTTGTCCTGTCAGCCGGTGACGCCCCCATCCGCCCACCCACTGCTCAGGCCAGAAACCTGGGAGTAACTGCAAAACTTCCACCTTAATTGGTCAATTATCAAGGAGACAGTGACTGAAACTGATGACCTTTCTCAAGTCCAGACCAGAGCCTATCACTCCTTACTAATGTTCAAATCTTGTAGTTCTAACTTCGAGGGTCATTCTTCCTCTCCATTCTCTCCACTTATGTACTAAACTACATGTAAACTAATTGTGGATGATTAGGGCATGCACACAGTTGAATGTGTGTGCTGAAAGGTGAAGGTAAGAAGACGGGAAAATACATATCATGTAGCTCCCAATGGCCAAAACTTGAACAATTTGAGCCAAAAAAAAAAGTAGTATTGGATTATAACCTAAAGTATAAAATTAATATCCATGAGTCCATATTGATGTATTTAAATGATTGAATAAATTAATAAATGGAAGAGAAGAGATAAATCTCCCATACAGAAGAATTCTAAAGACTACATATGGACACTCCACCCTCAAGGAAGGGGAACATAACTTCCCACTCTTCAAGTGCATCCTGGGCATAGTGACTCCCTTCAAAAGTGTTGGGGAAGGCGTACCTAACTTTACTGTGAAGTAACCTGACAAGTGCTACCTCGGCCAGTGAGCAAGGTCAACATTATCCATCATTAATTATGTTAATAGTATGTATGCGTGATATGGTGGCATGAATATGGGACTCCATGATCTTCTTCCTGAGACTCATAACCTCAAATCTAATCATGAGAGAAGCATCACACAGATGCCAACAGAGCAGTGTGATGGGTTAGGTCTGCATGTCAACTTGACTAGTCCACAGTGCTCAGTCATTCAATCAAATGTTACTCTTGGTGTTCTGTGAAGGTATTTTTATATGTGATGAAAATCTACAATCTGTTGACTTTAAGTAAAAGATAAAATGGATGGTCCTCATCCAATCAGTTGAAAGGGCTTATGAGCATAAGTAAGGGTTCCCTGATGAAGAAGAAGTGTTACCTGTGGGCTGAAGTGTCAGCATCTCCCCTACAGACCTTGGACTTGCCTAATTAGCACCCCCATCAACTGAGGAGGCCAAACTCTTGGCAATAACGCTGTAAATCAAATACATCAAATATAACATTTTATGTATTTACATATAAACATATATATTTATTAATATATCAACATTTATCTATACATGTCTAAACTATAAATATATGAACATATATACACATACATATATACACAGAGAGATATATGCTTATATATATCTATATCTGTATGTCTCTGATGATCTATCTGTCTTACAGGTTCCCATGGGTTAAAGAAGAAACCAAAAGGGAAATTATAAAAGGAAATGAAATGAAAAATTATTTGTGGGATATGGCTAACGCAATACTCAGAAAGAAAATATGGCCTTAAATGTGGATGTCAGAAAATAAGTTTATAATAAACAATTGAAGTATCATTTCTATAATTTAGTAGGAGAAGAAAATGAGTTCCCTAAAGGTAGAAAAACTTTGAGAAACTCAACAGATCAACATAGGGGAAGGGAAGGAAAAATAAGATAAAAATAGAGAGGAAGGGGCACCTGAGTGGCTCAGTCGGTTGAGCATCAGACTCGGGCTCACGTCATGATCTCACAGTTCTTCAGTTTGAGCCCCGCGTTGGGCTCTGTGCCGATAGTTTGGAGCCTGGAACCTGCGTCGGATTCTGTGTCTGCCTCTCTTTCTGTCCCTCCCTCACTCACACTCTGTCTCTCTCAAAAATAAAATAAACATAAAAAAAACCAAGAAGGAGGCAAACCATAAGAGACTCTTAAATAGAGAAAACAAACTGAGGCTTTCTGGAGGGGGAAGGTGGAGGTGGGCAGGTTAAATGGGTGATGGGCATTAAGGAGGGCAGTTTTCAGGATGAGCACTGGATGTTATATATAAGAGATAAATCACTGGGTTCTACTTCTGAAGCCAAGGACACTGTATGTTAACTAACTTGAATATTTAAAAAAAAAGAAAAAATTAAGAGTAAAATACATAAAACAAAATAAAATATCATAGAATCAATAACAACTAAGCTAGTTCTTTTAAAAGATTAATAAAATTTAAAAATCTCTAGTGTGGGGGCACCTGGGTGGCTCAGTCGGTTGAGCGTCTGACTTCGGCTCAGGTCATGATCTCACGGTTCGTAGATTCCAGCCCCGTGTCGGGTTCTGTGCTGACAGCTCAGAGCCTGGAGCCTGCTTCAGATTCTGTGTGTACCTCTCTCTCTCCCCCTCCCCTGCTCATGATCTGTCTCTCTCTGTCTCTCAAAAATAAATGTTAAAAAAAATTTTTTTAAATCTCTAGTGTGACTTATCATGAAAACAAAGATCTCATACTGCAAATATCAGAAATGAAAGGTAATTGGGCACCTGGCTGGCTCAGTCACCAAGAGCACATGACTCATTCTCAGGATTGTGAGTTCAGGCTCATGTTGGGTATAGAGATTAGTTAAAATAAAGAAAATTTTAAAAGTAATGAAAAGGTGAACTTCACTACCGGTTTTACGGACATTATAAATAAAAGGGGGCACCTGGGTGGCTCAGTCAGTTGAGGGGCCAACTTCAGCTCAAGTCATGATCTCACAGTTCATGAGTTCGAGCCCCGCATGGGGCTTGCTGCTGTCAATGCTGTCGTCCATGTCATGGGGCTTGCTCTGTCCCCCCCTCTTTCTGCCCTTGCTTTGCTCCCATTCGCTCTCTCTCAAAAACAAAGAAACAAACAAACATTTAAAAAACAAAGGAGGATGTGGCACCTGGGTGGCTCGGTTGGTTGAGCACCCCACTCTTGATTTTGGCTCAGGTCAGGATCTCACAGTTTGTGAGACAGACCCCTGTGTCAGGTTCTGTCAGGCTCTGCCAATACACAGCCTGCCTGGGAGTCTTTCTTTCTCCCTCTCCCTCTGCCCTCCACCCTCCCTGCCCCCTGTGTGCACACTTAGGCTCCCTCTCTCTCTCCAAACAAATAAATAAACGTGGGGCACCCGGTGGCTCAGTTGGTTAAGCAACAGACTCTTGATTTCAGCTCAGATCGTGATCTCATGGTTTGTAGGTCCAGACGCCACAGCGTCAGTGCAGAGCCTGCTTTGGATTCTCTCTCTCTCCCTCCCTCTTTCTGCTCCTCCCCTGCTCTCTCTCAAAATAAGTAAACTTTAAAAACAATAAAGAAACTTAAAAAAATAAAAACAAGAGGATATTATGGATAAACTTATTTTATGCCAAAAATTTTAAATGTTCAGTAAAATGGACAGAGTCTTAGAAAATTATGACTTAAGCCCTCTCCGGAAGACAAAAGGGAATTCTACCTCATCATGATGGAGCTACAAGGACTGGACTGGGCGTCTTGATGTAAACAACTAGAAAACTAGACAAGACACAGGAAACAACTGTTGTAGACTTGATGATGGGCAGTGCAGGGCTGAAATCTCTAAGAGAAGGGGGACAAAGTGAGCCCTGTGATTGTCCAGGTTCTGCCTGGAGGCGCTGCCTCAGTGGTGCTGGGAAGCGGTCCCAAAGCAGTGGGGTTTGCCGGGTTGAGACAGGCGATCAGAGTTTAGGGGCGCTGTAACAACTGGAATTTGCAAAATGGAATATTAAAGAAAAAGGAGCTATGTATAGAAAGCGCTCCAGAAGTATGCACCAGAGTGTCCTTGAGACCTCTGTTGAATACTAAGCCAGGTACCTGCAGGTGAAAGCCTGCACTTCAGAGAGAGCCTGTAGCGGGCTGGAAGGGAATGACTTACCAGAGATTACAGACGACTAGGAAACAGTTAAGTTCTGGCCACCCGGAGTGGAGAATCCTCGTTAGAACTCCCAGGGCGCTCAGGAGAGGCTCCAAAAAGTATTAAACACCTTAGTAGTAGGGCTATTTTAACCTTAGAGTAAAGGCACATTTAGACTTCCCCTAACACCTTAAAATTAGGCTTCAAAAGAAATAAGTTTATCATGAATAAGTCAACTCATTGCCTATTAGAACCAAGTCCAGCGTTTTGGAAAACAAAACCAGCACCTTGAGTAATGTCGTAACTCATGGTCTGAGAGAAAATGTTTGTAACATACATATCTGACAAAAGGTTTGTATCTTCACTATTTAAAGAACTCCTACAACTCAATGGTGAAAAAGGCAGACAACTCAATGAAAAAAATTTGTAAAAGACTTGAACAGACACATCACACACCCACACACAAGTGGCTAATAAACTCATTGAAATGCTCAGCATCGAGGCGCCTGGGTGGCTCAGTTGGTTAAGCATCCGACTTCGGCTCAGGTCATGATCTCACGGTTTGTGGGTTCAAGCCCTGCTTGGGCTCTGTGTTGACAGCTCAGAGCCTGGAACCGGCTTCAGATTCTGTGTCTCCTCTCTCTGCCCCTCCCCACCTCAAGCGCTCTCTCTCTCTCTCTCTCTCTCTCAAAAATACATAAACATTTAAAAAAAAGTTAAAAAAAAAAGAAAAGCTCAGCATCATTAGTAATCAGAGAAATGCACATTAAGCCCACAAGGGGATACCCACTACCTAGCTACTTAAACGGCTAAAATGCAGAGATCAAAGCACCAAGTGTGGGAGGAGGTGGAACACTGGAAATCTTACACTTTATACATCATACAAATTGTGCAACCACTTTGGAAAGCAGCTTGGCAGTTTCTTTAGAAGGTAACCATGTATTTATCTTATGATTCCTTTGTTCAATCCTAAGTATTTATCCTAGAGATATGAAATATATCTTGAATGAGAACGTTCATGAAAGTTTTCTTCATAATAGCCAAACTCTAGAAACAACTCAAACGACTACCACCAGGAGAATGAATAGACAAACTGTGGTATACTTCTCATCAATAAAAATAATTGCTTATACATGCTCTGACCTCCGGGCATCTCAAAAACATCACGCTGAATGAAAAACAGCCAATGCCAAAGAGTATTTATTGTATGATTCCATTTATATAAAGTTCTAGGATGGGCAAAATGAATCTTTGGTCCTAGAAATCAGATCAGTGGTTGCTTTTGTGGGGATTGACTAGGATGAAACACAGGAGAATGTCCTCAGAACTATGGAAATGTTCTGTGCCTTGACTGCTGTGTGGGACACATGAGTGCGTGTGTCTGTTAAATTAGTGAATGTCATGCTCGCCATCTAAACATCTTGTCATGTGTAAATTACACCTCAGCAAGGAAGAACCACACTGGGGTATCACCGGACACCCACTGGAGTGGCTAAAATTGAAAAGAATAAATATACTGAATGTTGTCTACTATGAGAAGCAAGTGGATCTCTCATACATTGATGATGGGATGAAATATGGGAACACTTCGGAAATTTCTTATAAGTTAAACATATACTTACCATACAATCTAGCAATTCCACTTCTAGGTATATGCCCAAGAGAAATGAAAATATTTGATTATGAGTATTGAAAATTTATACAATACCGGGGGTGCCTGAATGGCTCAATCAGGTAAGCATCCAACTTCGGCTCAGGTCATGATCTCACAGTTCGTGGGTTTGAGCTCCGTGGCGGGCTCTGTGCTGACAGCTCAGAGCCTGGAGCCTGCTTCAGATTCTGTGTCTCCCTCTCTCTGACCCTCCCCTGCTCATGCTCTCTCTTGCTCTTACTCTCAAAAATAAACATTAAAAAAAATGTTAAAGACGATTTATACAATATCATTTGCCAAAATAGTAAAACGAATCAAAACAATCCCAATGGAATCCTACATGATTCCATTTAAATAAAATTCTTTTAAAAAAAAACAACTAGTTTACAATGACAGAAAGTAGATAAATGGCTGCCTGTGGACAAGGGTGAGGCAAAAGATTGACTGGGAAGAGCCACAGAGGAATCTTTTTAGTGATGGAAGTATTCTATATCTTGACTGTGGGTGTATGCATTTGTCAAAACTCATTGACTTGTAAAATTAACACGGGTCCATTTATTGTGTGTAAATTATTCTTTGGGGTTGTTGATTTTTAAAAATGGAGATCACCAGTTGACAAAGTCAAAGTAAAAAAAAAAAACTAAGACTAAAAAAAAAAATAAATAAATAGAATACCCAAATGATCCACAACTATCAAAGAAATTGAATCAACAAAGATACTTCCATGACCAGATAACTTCATCACTAAATTCAGTCACATATTCAAGAACCAAATGCTTCCAAAGATTCACAAATTATTTCATGAAGCATATAAAATAAGGTGACCTGTCTTAAGTCATTTAACAGCGTAATCTTAATACCCAAACCTGGCATGGACAGTACAAGGAAGGAAAATAACAGGTCAATCTCACACATGAACATAAATTTTATTTTATTTTTAAAAATTTTTAATGATTTTTTATTATTTACTTTTGAGAAAGAAAGAGAGAAACAGCATGAGTAGGGGAGGAGCAGAGAGAGAGGGAGACACAGAATCTGAGCAGGCTCCAGGCTCTGAGCTGTCAGCACAGAGCCCAAGGCAGGGCTTGAACCCACGAACCGTGAGATCATGACCTGCGCCGAAGTCAGACGCTTAACTGACTGAGCCACCCAGGTGTCCCCATAAATTTTAAAATCCTAAATGAATAAAACATTTAGCAAATGAAAACCAGTAATATATATTAAAAAAGATAATATATCATGACCAAATTGGCTTATCCTAGAAATGGGATTTGATGACACTAGAAAAATCAATTAACATAATCCCTCTTGTGAACGTAAAGAAAGAGTAAAACCATATATTCATCTCAGAAACAGAAAAGGCATTTGATAAAATTTGTCACCCATTAATGATTAACACTTTGAGCAAACTAAAATAGAAGGGAAGTTCTGTAACCTGATAAGAGATATCTATAAAAAACTTACAGCAAACATCACATTTAATATTGAAATCTTTCCTTCTGAGTTCAGGAACAGGACAAGGATGCTTGTTATTTGGTGAGGGAAAAACAAATCTGTTTTTACAAATGACCTAAGTGTGTATCAAGAAAATCCGAAAGAAGCTACGGGTCAATTATTTCAGCATATAGAAATTTTCAGTAGATTAGTAGAATCAGCTTAAAAATCAATTGCACAATGACAGACAACTCAGTTAAAAAACGGTCAAAAGCGGGGGCTGGGGGGCTTAGTCAATTGAGTGTCCTATTCTTAATTTCAGTTCAGGTTGTGGGATCGAGGAGCATGGAGCCTGCTTAAGATTCTCTCTCTGTCTCTCTCTGTCTCTCTCTCTCCCACTCATGCAATGTCTCTGTCTCTCTCTGTAATAAAAAAAAAAAAAGATAAAAGATTGTAGGGTGCCCGGATGGCTCAGTCGATTAAGCAACTGACTCGGGCTCAGGTCATGATCTCACAACCCGTATCAGTCGAGACCCACATCAGGCGCTGCACAGAGCCCACTTCAGATCCTTCGTCTCGCTCTCTCTCTATCCCTCCCCCACTAGTGCTCTGTCTCTCTAAAAATTAATAAATAAACTTTTTAAAAAAATGGTCAAAGGACTTGAATAGTGAAGATACACAAATGGCCAATAAACACATGAAAAACTACTGAATATCATTAGTCATTAGGGAAATACAAACCAGAAACACGATTAGATACCACTTCATACCTACTAGGATGACTATTATAAAAAATGGAAAATAGGGACTCCTGATTTTGGTTCAAGTCATGATCCCAGGGTTGTGGGATCAAGCCCCGCATTAGGCTGTGATCTGAGTAAGGAGTCTCTTAAGATTCTCTCTCTCCCTCTGCCCCTCTCCCGTCTTGTACTCTTTTTATAAAATAAAATAAAATAAAATAAAATAAAATAAAATAAAATAAAATAAAATAAAAAGGAAAAATAGCAAGTGTTGGTGAAGAAACGGGAACCCTCATGTATTTCTGATGGGAATGTAAAATGGTTCAGCCTCTGTGGAAACAGTTCGGTTTTTCCTCAAAAAGTTAAACATAGGGGCACCTGGGTGGCTCAGTTGGTTAAGTGTCCGGCTTCCACTTAGGTCATGATCTCTCGGTTTGTGAGTTCGAGCCCCGTGTTGGGCTCTGTGCTAACAGCTCAGAGCCTGGAGCCCGCTTCAGATTCTGTGTCTCCCTCTCTCTCTGCCCCTCCCATGCCCATGCTCTGTCTCTTTCTGTCTCTCAATAAAAAATAAATATTAAAAAAAGTTAAACATAGAATAGCCCCATGACAGAGCAATGCAGAGGAACTGAGAACAGGCACTCACAACAGATCCCCGGTGACCATTTTGGTCTTTCTGCCCATTATGGTAATTATGTCCACCTGGACTCTAATGATTAAGTGCCATCTTCTGGCCTCTGTTCCGGGCTCCCGTTGGACACACTGGCTCTGGGAAGCCCACTTCCACAGCCGTTTTCACTACCATTGACTTTTGCCTGCTGATCAGAACCACTACTGAGTTGCAAACGGAGGCAAGTGCCCTTCGACAACTAGAACATTTCTCATCACTTTATTGAAGGAAGTATCTCTAGGCCTCCATGCGGAATACAGTAGGCTGGAGGGGTCCCTGATCATATATAATTATAATTTCATTCTGGGGTTCCCACCTCTCTGTACCTTTGAACCCGGCATCTCCACCTCATTTGCTGTAATGCATAGATTTTCCTAAACTTTGAAGATCTATGCCAGTCGCATATTGTAACCGGCTTCAGATGTCCTGCCCAAGCCTATAAAATGTTAACTCCTCAGCTATGGGAGAGTATCCCAGATCAACAAACTCTCTATTATCCAGACTTATTTATATTCCCCCCTGGCCCCAGTCCAGCGCCCTCATGAGGTACGTCGAGGCGCATTCTCCCAGTTTCTACTGCTACATGTCAGCCAGCCAGATCCTGCAGTCTTATGATGAACAATCTGTTTCTTCTCATCGCTGGGACAGTACTTCCCCACTCTGTTCATGGTGATGCTTGACCATAGTTATGCGTCTGGAATCATGGAGGGAGTCAGAGTCAAATCTTGAAGAGGGTAGGGATCATCTTACGGGCGTCTGCCTCGGTGCGGACTTTGCATGGCACCCAAGCAAGGAAAGGTACTCCCTTCCACCAAGAGGCCACTTCTGCTGCCCCAAACAATTCGGGGGGAAAAAATCTGAGGATCTCAGGAGAGATGATCCCATACCAGATCTCAGGGTCCTACTCCTTCTCTCCCAGAGTCCTGACTCGCTGCGTCTTTAGATATATAAATCTGCTATTCTCACAATCAGATTATGGGATCGATTTTCAGTACAGTCTTCCCCTCACAGGCTGCAGATGAGAGTTTCCTTAAATCTTCCCAGAGAGGCCTTCTTGTTCTCACCCTGTACCCTAAGTTGATAGTTGGCCGATGTGAGTCTCTCATTTTTGTCTTTTAGCACTTTGATGCCACTTAACAACAATCAGCCAACTCTGGCATCCTTATAATTACCACGTCACTCTTATATTTCCAATACTAGAGAGATGCACAAGTGGTGCACCCCGTAGTCACCTTGGGGACAATAATCATGATGTGCAGCACTCTGGTGGATGTGCGGACTCCACTCACCTCAGCAATGGAAGCCTTATTGCCATCTGGATGGAAGTAATCCAATTCCAGAACCCTATCCCGGGAGCCTGCCTTCTAGGACCACTTAAGATACCAGCTGTATTTTGAGGGGGTTGCCCTAGAAGTAGAACCTAAGTCAAGGATTCAAAGGAAAGTCTTTATTTGAGAAAGTAATATGGGGAAGGAAAGGAGGCCAATAAAGGGCATGCTCTCAAGAAAGTTAAGAGTGCTGGGCGCCTGGGTGGCTCAGTCAGTTAGGTGTCTGACTTCGGCTCAGGGCATGATCTTGCAGTTCATGACTTCAAGCCCCACGTAGGGGGAGCCTGCTTCAGATTCTATGTCTCCCTGCCTCTCTACCCCTCCCCTGCGCTCTCTCTCTCTCTCTCTCTCTCTCTCTCTCTCTCTCTCTCTTTCTCTCTCTCCTCTTCCTCACTCCTGCTTTCTCTCTCTCTCTTTCTAAAATTAAAAATAAATTAAGAGTGTGAACAGCTAACACTTAAAATACTGTTGGGAAACTCAGGGAACCAGTAGTAATGTGAGCCTCAGGACCATCCCAAATGAGGGCTGAGGGAGCTGGGGTATTTATTCACCAATCCCCATCGGTTATTCCCTGAGGGTTGCTCTGGATGGGAGTGTAATTCCCCAGAACTTCCAGCCTGCCCAGAGCTGGCTCCAGTGACCAGGGCAAGCGCTCGGGGAAAGAGTTGCAGGTTTTTTGGCAGTTGGAAGTTCTTCCAGTGAACACAAGAGCTTAGGGAATGTGGGAGGAGCTACACCAATCCTTTCACCAGATACAAGAATGGTTCCGCTAAACTGGAGTTTAAGGCTCACCTGGGCTCAGAGCACAGAACCTTACCTTCTGGGGTGACTATCCCAAATACCAAGGGATATTGGGTTGCAACTATACAATGAAGGTATGGAGGACTATGTCTAGAACCCATGGGATTCTCTGCTGTGTCTCTTCCTTCTTCCATGTCCTATAGCAAAAGTTAAAGAAAAAACATAGAAACTTAATTCTAAGGATTTAGATCCATCAAGAATGAAGGCTTGGTCACCTGACCTTGTTAAAAAACAATGAACAAGTTGAGGTTTTAGCTAAAGGCAAAGTGAAAATGAAATGAGTAATGGAAGAGGAGAGTTATAAAAGCTCTGACAGTTACAGAAATAAGGGTTGCAGAAGCCATAGGTATTTTTCTTTCTTGCTTGTTTTGTATTATATACTCTATATATTAATTCCCCCCCTCTTTTTTCCTGTATTATTTTATAGAAGGGTTTTTGTTGATCATGAACTTCATAATTTAGTCTTTATGTTACAGAATCCTCCAGAGGACATGTGGCTGAACTAGGAGAGGTATTAGCATCACCCAGAAACCGATACTGTTACTGGAGTGACTTTGCATCCCCACTGTTGGGGGCGGGAACCAGACCATCTTCATTTGTACAAAGGACAATTGCATCTTGCTAGGCCAACATATGAAGTTTGTTACTGTTCATTTTTTAAAATTTCTTTTGTAATGTTTATTTATTTTTGAGAGAGAGAGAGAGAGAGAGAGAGAGAGAGAGAGAGAGAGAGAGAGAATCCAAAGCAAGCTCCAGGCTCTGAGCTGTCAGCACAGAGCCCAATGTAAGGCTCAAATTGGGAACCACAGGATCGTGACCTGAGCCGAAGTCAGAGATTTAACTGACTAAGCCACCCAGGTGTCCTATACTGTTCTTTTTTTTTTTTTTAAGTTTATTTATTTGAGAGACAAAGAGAGAGAGAGACAGAGAGAGAGAGAGGATCCCAAGCAGGCTCTGTCAGTGAAAAGCCTGATATGGGGCTCAAACTCACCAACCATGAGATCATGACATGAGCTGAAACCAAGAGTTGGATGCCTAACTGACTGAGCCACCAGGCGCCCCTGTTACTGTTCAAATATGTATAGAAAGATGTGTACAGGGGCGCCTGGGTGGCTCAGTGTCTAACTCTTGGTTTCAGTTCAGGCCATGATCCCATGGTTCAATTCATGAGTTCGAGCCCTGCCTGGGGCTCTGCGCTGACATCGCAGAGCCTGCTTGGGATTCTGACTCCCTCTTTCTCTGCCCTTCCCTGCTGTTCCTACCTCTCTCTCGAAATAAATAAAAGTCAACTTAAGAAAAAAGAAGGATGTGTGTAGATGTTGAGCAGGGAGAGAGGCAGACATACCAGTTATTCATTTCTTGCCTTTCTGCTCTAAATCCATTATTTGTGTCTCTGCTGCCTGATACTGGGTGCATCTGACTCTGCAAACTTGTTTCCTAGTCTCCATTACTAACTGGCTTTCTGTTAGGTTCTGCTAATAGGAGACACCACAGAGAGATGGAAAGCAGGAGGGAGGAAGAAGAAACTATCTCTCCATGTTTCTGGGGTTTTTTTCTGAGTTACTCTATTGTTGCAAGTTGGCTTCAGCCTTCAGCCTCATTGCGCATGCCAAGAGCCAGCGTTGTAAACGGCTCCTCTGAGGAATAAGCAGCAGTCTGCTGGTCTTCACCTGAGTCTGAGCCCCGACTCAGCAGGGCTCTACCTGTGGTCTCTTTGGGTGTAGCCATCCCACGTCTTCTCTTTTGTTTCCTCACCCCTCACCGCTTCATTTGGTTACTAATTCCATGTTGTCTCAGTATTCTCTTTCTCTTTTCGCTTTTAGTCTTCCAACGCCTGTAACCAACTCCGTGTATTAAATCCCCTCTATCTGGGGGTGCCTGGGTGGCTAGGTCGGTTAAGCATTGGACTTCAGCTCAGGTCATGATCTCATGGTTCATGGGTTTGAGCCCCACGTTGGGCTCTTTACTGACAGCTCAGACCCTGGAGCCTGTCTTCGGATTCTGTATCTCCCTGTATCTCTGGCTCGCCCCTGCTTGTGCTGTCTCTTTCTGTCTCTCAAAAATAAATTTTAAAAAATGTAAACCCCCTCTATATGAAATACATACTGTGGTTTCCATTTTTCTTACTGGGCCCTTTCAGACACACAAATTTACCCTCAATGATAGAATAGATAAACTGAGTATTGACATGCGTTGTAATCATATACAAGGAAAATAATGTAGAAATAATAGAAAGAATAAGAAATTTCTTTTAATAAAGAAACATTAACCTATATATTTCTTGATAGACATGTAGATGATAAAACTATAAAGAAAAGCGAGGAAATGATTATCACAAAAGTCAGGACAGTGGTTATCCCATGGGGGGATGGATGAAGAGAAGATCTGGGAGAAATGTTTGGCAGGTCCTGGGTTCTTGACAACTTTCTGTTTCTTGATCTTTAAGGAAATGGCACAGGTGTTTGTTTTATAAATATTCTTTAAACCACACATATGTGTTTTACATGCTCTTTTGTGCATATGACATATCCTGCAATTGAAAAACAAAATACCATGATTGGCATGGGCTATGTGTCTGGAAGGCAGGAGGATGCCAAGAGGGCCTTCTAGAAGTGAGGGAAGAGGGAAACGGCAAAGAAGAAACAGAAAAGACCAAGTCTGAAGTCCTGGAAGCCAAGAATTGAGCCTGAGGTTGAGTGGACATGAGATCTTTGCTGGGAGCTGCAGGGGAGTCAGACCAGGGTTGTGAGCTTATATAGTCCTTTTATCTCTTCCTCCTCTGTTTGTGCTAACAGAGGGTCCCTGCCTCCTGATCATATCCAGATGTTGGTATACATATCTGAATAAATGTGGGGACATATGACCACACACTAGCAAAGTGGAATGAATCCAGGAGGTGGGCAGAGTTTGGGAATAGACATATGCTGAGCCCCAGGATGGACGTTCCTAAGGCCAAATGGGAAAATTGGGTGGACCCCCCCCCCTTAACACAGAAAGATTTCTGTGCGAGCTGGGGATTTTGGGGTGTGAAAGAGAACAGCTTGAGCAGAGGAATGGAGTAGGTGGGAGCAGGGATGAGAGATCAACTGGGAGGCAAGGGGTGACAGGAAAGCCAGGCTATGCATCCATTTCTTTTACTTTACCCTAAAAGATGTGACCAGCTCTGGGGGCTCGCCTAGCCTTGCAGAGTGAACTGATGGCACCAGGCAGCAATGCTGGCAGCCAAGGGGTTAATCCTTAAGCCAGCTGGCCTGGGGTGGTGTGAGGGTGTAGGACTCAGAGCAAGGGAGAGAGACAGAGAGAGAGAGGGAGAGAGCCTTGCCTTGGCACAGCCATGGGCACCAGCTCGATTGCTGGGAACCTCTCCAGAACCCAGGCCCTTAGCTGCCAGTCTAGTCTCACAGTCCTGAGTGGTTCAGGGCGCGAGGCTCCTGCGGCTTATTCTGGATTCCCATCCCCCACCCCAAGGGCAGTTGAATCCACTGGCTGGTGCTGACACGCCAAACACCGGATACACAGTCTCTCCGACTGCTCCTTGGCCTCCTAGGTTACCGCGTAGGGCCACCTGCGCTCTCTGGACGCAGACCTGGTCCCGGCTTCCTGGAGAACGCTGATACTGAATGGGTGCGGGACGGGGCTGGGATGAGGGTATGGAAAGTGAGGACATCTTTTCCCCGGCAGCAGGAGGAAAACTCTGAGACACCAGCGATCACAGCTCAGAAACCAGGGAGTTCAGTCGTTGGATCTCAGAGATGCGAAGAGAGGGGGTCCCGGGCCTTGAGTGTGGGAGTGGACAGCAGGCCAGAGGCCCCCTCTTCCTCCTTCCAATCGCTGCTTCTTCCGGGGACCCCCTCCGCCCTCGCTCTGCCCCAGCCTTCTCCCCCCACCCCCAAATTCTGCTTCCTCTGCGGATTGGTGCCCGGCCTGCCAGGGGCGGCGCCCGAGGGCCCTGACGTCACCAGCCGAGGGGGGCGGGCGTCTAAGGGGGGGGGGTGACGGGCCCGGCTCAGCACCTCGGAGAGCTCCCTCCCCGGCCTTGTTTTGCTCTGGAATCGCCGCCTGGGGAGGGTGCCAAGGGGCCGGGCACCGGGAGCAGCGGCAGGGGGATGACCCTGCAGGGATCTAGGGGCCCCGGCGGGCAGATGGCCCAGCCGTAATCCGGCTGGGGGGCCGGGGCTCCAGGCGGGGTGGGGGGCAGCTGGTGGCGGCAGAAGTGGCCGCACATCTGGATGGAAGCGAGCTTTGTCCAGACCACCATGGCTCTGGGGCTGTCCTCCAAGAAAGCGTCTTCCCGCAATGTGGCCGTGGAGCGTAGGAACCTGATCACCGTGTGCAGGTGGGCGCCGCGGGCGAGGGGTGGTCAGGGGAGGCGTTGAGGCGGCTGTGGAAATACGGACCGAGCGTGACCGCGGGAGGATGCACAGCAGCCACGGAGGAAAAGGGAGGGAACACAGAGTTAAGAGGAGCGCATCCACTGTCCCTCTCAGACCCAGACTAGGAGGGGGTTTGGAGGTCTGGTCCCTACCCTTCTAGGCCAAGTCAGGCCTATGCCCAGTACGGGGCCTGGGGGTGAGGGGTGTTTAATTGGCACTGCAGCTTCCTGTGAAAACCAGGAAGTGACATTGTGCGTGAGGGGGAGGGGTGGGGATGGCTGGCTCCCTTGCTGGGGGGCGGGGGCGGGGTGGGCAGAGAAGAACTGACAGGTAGCGGCAAGCATACCCTCACTCCCACCTCTGTGAGCCTGGCCTCTCTGGGGTGGGGCTTTCCTGGGAGATTTCTCAGGCTCAAATCCAGGAGCAGAGATGATGCCCTCCTCCATCTCTGGGCAGCTGCAGCCTGAGGCAGGATCAACTGGGGGTGTGGGCAAAGCCCCTGAATCCACCTGGTGAAGGGAGAGGGGTGCTGTGGCTGTCATGGGAAGGAGGGAGGTTCTGCCCCACAGAAGCCTGGGTCTCCTGGGTTCCAGGGAGACTGGGAGGGCAAATGTGTCCCTGAGGGTGGGGCTGTCACAGTGTTGGGAAGATTCATCTGCTTTTGGGGGGCCCAAGGGGTAAATCTTCCCACCTCACCCCTACCGTGACTCACCCTCACTGCCCTGCCCTGCCCTGAGCCAGGAGCGGCCAGTTGCTCAGCCACTGTCCTTCAGCCTCACCTGCCCTCACCTCTCCCTCTAGGACCCCCCACCAGCTGCCTTCTCCATCTGCAACCTCCCCACTCCCCATGCCACCTCTGAGGGCAGGGCACTCCAAGTGCCAGGCTCAGGTGTCCTGCCTTGTCACCCCCACCTGCCTACACACAGGCCGTGGCCCTGCTCCTTCCCCCAGGAATTAGTGCTCACTGTTGGCCTGGCTCCTTCCTCCCATAGCTCCTTCCAAGTTCCTGAGCACACACCCAACCACACTGCCTCTGCCCCAGCCCAAAGTGCAGGCCGCTGCCTTCCCACTCCCCCACTCCCCCCTCAACCCCTGCCAGTGTGGTATAAGACAAAGGTTTCTGCCTTTGGGGCCAGGAGGTACTAGGTTCAAGCTCTTACTTCATTAGTTATTTGCTGTGCAACCATGGGAAATCTCCTAACCATTCTGGGCCTTGGGTGCCTCATTATCCCCACTGTCAATGTACCAGCCACACCAAGGAATAGTAATGGCATAATTCATGTAGGAGCACATGCTTGGCACATGAAAATAGTCCCATCCTGGTGGTACCCTTCCTGTCCCTGAGAAGAAGGTTCTTCTTTCTTTGGCCTGCCAGGACAGCTGGGCCTCGTGAGTGCATGGGGAAGGGGGAGGGGGATCTTCCTTTGGCCTAGGCTGGAGAAGCAAAGGTTCCGGTGGACTGGAAGTGGGCTTAGAGCTGGGGTGTGAGGCACAGAGTTTTGGAGGGGATCGGGGGCATGACAAAGGCTCAGAAACCCCTCGGGCCCCTGCCACCTCCTCACTGTCATGTGGTTCGCCTCCAGCTCCCAGAACAGTTCCCTTTAGCAGGCCAAGGGCTCCCCTGGGCCCTGGCCTCCCCGTCTCCATGGTAACCTGCAGCAGCCACTGCACCTCCTAACAAGGAACACACCATGGGGCTCCTGGGGGCAATGACCAGTTCTGTGACACCCCTGAGGATAGATGGCAGATGGCTGCCATGCTGAAACCAGCCCCAGGCCCCCACTGAGGGCTGACCCAGATGACCAGAAAATATCACGATGTGGGGAAGTGGGGGTGGAGTGTGCTGCCTACTGAAGCCCAACTAATGCCCTAACCACAGGCTCCTTCCGGCAGGGCCAACCTTACCATTAATGGCTCCGCTCCCCTCCACCCCTGCCCAGTGGCCTACACACTCTCACCTTCTCCCAGTCCTGCCGGGAGTCTGAGACAGATACTATATCATTCCTGTTTGGGCCTCAGAGAGATTAAATGACTTCTTCAAGGCCACATGGGTATCACATGGGAACAGGATTTGAGTCCATAGGCTGCCTCCCCCTACTACAACCCCAACACTGACCTGGCCCTGATTCCAGGCCAGACAAGCTCTAAGCCCAAAGAGAGGCGAGGGAGGTCCTGTGGCTCAGTTTTGCCCCAGAGGCCAGTGCTTAAGGGATGGAGCCTGCAGAGTGGAAGGTAGTGGAGGCAGGGGCTGCTCCCAGGCCTTGGTGATCATGATAGCCACCAGGAGGCCACAAGATGTAGCAGAAGGAGCAAGCGTTTTGGAGTCAGACATACTTACCTGACCCTTCATGAGCTGTGTGACTCTGAACAGATCAGTCCACCTCTTGAACCCTCAGTTATCTTATCTGTTAAATAGGAATGATGACAGTTAAGAGGACCTACCTCCTAGATCTGTTGTAAAGATGGACAAGCTAATACATGCAAACTACAGTGCTTGAGATGTTACAAGGCTTGATAAGCTTAGCGGGCAAGGGGCAGTTCCAAGCCACCCCCCTATCCCCCAACACCCACTCTTGCTCTGCTACCCACAATAGGGTAATAATGGGATGTTGGGAGCTGTGTCCTCATTCCTGTCCCATCCCACTGCAGGGATGGCAGGTGGAGATTGCAGGGGTAGGGATTGCAGAGGGAGCTGAGGCTCTGAGCAGGATTGTAGAGAGGGATGGGGGCTGCTGGGCTTGTTTCTCAACCCTGTTAGCTTCCCTTGATTCCCTTCCTCTCTGGGAAGCCAGGTGTCTGGGCCCCTAAGACCCCTTCCAGACATCTGTTGCCAATGCCCCCCTACCCGCACACCCAATGTCCCAATGTGTGTGTCAGACCCACACTCTACACACACACACACACACACACACACACACACACACACACACACACCGCCCCAACCTAGCTCTGCACCGCCTGGTTCTGGGCAGCTGGTGTGTGGGCGACCAGGCTAGGAAGGAGAAGGGGAAGGGGGGCATCCGTGTGCTAAAAGCCCACCTGGCCACCCTTGCATGCCCACGCTCCAGGTGCTCAGTGCCAACTCACATGCCCTGGCACAGGTGACCCCCACCCCCGGGTGGGACTGAAGTTTGTCCCAGCAATAGCAGAAGACTGCACAGGGCAGGGATACAAACCCACTTCTAACTCCTAGCTGACCCCCGACCCACACACATAGAAAATGCAACTCCAAAGGACGGGCAAGAAGGAAGGGGCCCTGGGACAGACCCCTGACTCTAGGGGCCTCACCTTCCTACCTATTGTGTTCTATCCCCTCTCACACCTTCTTCTTGAAGCTTCCTTTCTCTAGCTGTCACCTCTCCTGTCACCTATATGTCGATCAGTCTCCCACCCGCCACTCTATCACTCCCAGGTCACAGCACCTTTGGGGTCACTGTATATCTACCCCCCACATCTCTCACTTTCTTTCCCTTTGCCTCCCCACGACACCCATGCTCCTCATGAATTTTCTCTGCCCTTCTCACCCTCTCTTTGCCGAACAACCCTCCTCCACCACCATGACCCTGTGGTCTCACTGGACCCCCCACTATCCCCTCTCCAGGTTCTCTGTGAAAACACTGCTGGAGAAGTATACGGCAGAGCCCATTGATGACTCATCTGAGGAGTTTGTGAATTTTGCAGCCATCTTAGAGCAGATCCTGAGCCACCGTTTCAAAGGTGGGCGGGCCAGCTCCCTGCCCCCTGTTGTCCAGCACCCCCAACTCCCAGCCTTTAGCTTCCAGCCACTCACTCTGATCTACCCTGTGACTTTCGGAACCCCCTCATTGACCCTGGCCCCAATTCTGGCTGGGCCATGCACAGAGCTGGGAAGAGGGGAGGGGGTCTTCTGGCCACTTGAGTGGGTGCCCACAAGCCCCATCAATGGGTGTGTGGTTATATGCTGGTAAGCCCTTTGTGTACATGCATGTGTGCACGCATATGTTTGGGGGTAGGCACTATATGACTGCTTATACTTATGCATGTGTACACCCCATTACATGGACCCTGTACAAACTCCCTGGTTTTGCTGAGCCCCCTCCCTGCCCTGGCTCAGCCTGTGCCCCAGCAGGTCCGGTGAGCTGGTTCAGCTCAGATGGGCAGCGGGGCTTCTGGGAGTATATCCGGCTGGCCTGCAGCAAAGTGCCCAACAATTGTGTGAGCAGCATTGAGAACATGGAGAACATCAGCACAGCCCGAGCCAAGGTGAGGGGCCTGTGATGGGCAGGGCCAGGGCAGCTGTTGGTTGCAGGGGAATATGGGGGGGGGGGGGATTGTCTGCTCCTTGTTCCTCACCCCTGCCTACAGGCACTGGGTAAAAGAGCCATGGGAGATCTAGACCCAGTGGTGCACTGATGGGTCCCTTCAGAGCAACAAGTAAAGGTGAGCGTGCTTTCCAGGGCCGGGCATGGATCCGAGTGGCACTGATGGAGAAGCGAATGTCAGAATACATCACCACAGCTCTGCGGGACACCCGAACCACCAGGTCAGACCCTCTCAGTCAGCTCAGGCCCCAGGTCCCAGTGTGCACGTTCATTTCCCAAATATACTTGATCCTTGAATTCTTAGAGGAACCTTCAGTACTCGGACTACAACTCCCAGCATGCACTGCTCGCTTGCTAGTTTCCCTCTCCCAGACTATCCTCTGGCCACTGTGCCCTCCATCCTGGAACACACCTTTAGCACCACCACCATCTTTTCCAAGTCAGATTAATTATTCTTCACCATTCCGCAGCACTGACCTCATGCACAGCCCTAACCTTAGACACACCTCTGAACAAGCCTCAACTGTGTATCATTGTACCTGTTAGCCTTGGTCCATGACCTATAACACAGAGCCCTACCTACTCCTCAAACAGTGGCAGCAGTCTGTACTTGCTACCCATGGACGACAGAGTCCCAGTGTGCAGAGTTTCAGTCCCTGCACCGCAGGTTGGCAGAGAGATTGGGTCCCAGGGGCAGGGGTCCCAGGCAGAATTTGTGTTTGAAGCTGAGTATGGTCAGGGCCATGTCTTTCCCTCCCACCCCAGTGGTCACATACAACCCGATGTTTTTATTCCATTCTATCTCTAGTCTATCCTCACATGTCAGAGATTACATCTCCATATTTCTGAGCACCTACTGTATGCCAAGTACTAATGATTAGAACTTGTTTCCTGATTTTACCGGTCTGGATGACTCCAGGCTTGGTGGGAAAGGGGGAGTTCAGAGGATGGAGGAGAGTATGCTCATGGAACACACGTTCTAATAGTTGGGAGACACAGAGGGCCCCACTCTGAGGGAGAGACCAAATCCACACCTGCAGGGTGAGCAGGAAAGAGACACCTTCCTCTAGGAAAGGTCTGTAGCAAGCCAGCAAGATCACTCCTTCCGGGTGGCCCCCCCGCCCCGGGAGGGTGCAGCACCATCAGTCTCTCGCTCCCTCGCCCCGCAGACGTTTCTATGACTCGGGAGCCATCATGCTTCGGGAGGAAGCCACCGTCCTCACCGGGATGCTGATCGGACTGAGCGCCATAGACTTCAGGTGAGGTCTGGATGGCAGTGGCGGAGGCAGTTTAGCCGCGAATGTCCACATTCCCATCCCCTCATACCGGCCCCCAACCTTGCGGTTCCTCCGCCCCCAGCTTCTGCCTCAAGGGCGAAGTGCTGGACGGGAAGACCCCCGTGGTCATCGATTACACACCCTACCTAAAGTTCACCCAGAGGTGAGCAGCACGATGCCCGCGATGGGGGCGGGGATGGTGGGCAGGGGCAGGCGGGGCCGGCGTCCGCGTCTCTGCGCCGAAAGGGGCCGGCAAGGGAAGCGCGGACCCGCAGAGCGGCGGTGCCCACCGCCGGTTCCCTCCAAGCTACGACTACCTGACGGACGAGGAGGAGCGGCACAGCGCCGAGAGCAGCACGAGCGAGGACAACTCGCCCGAGCACCCGTACCTGCCGCTCGTCACCGACGAGGACAGCTGGTACAGCAAATGGCACAAGATGGAACAGAAGTTCCGCATCGTCTACGCGCAGAAGGTGCGTGATGCCGCGGCGGGGGAGCGGGTTGGGGGCGTCCCGCCGCCCGGGCTGAGCCGGCGTCCCGCAGGGCTACCTGGAGGAGCTGGTGCGCCTGCGCGAGTCGCAGCTGAAGGACCTGGAGGCGGAGAACCGGCGGCTGCAGCTGCAGCTGGAGGAGGCGGCGGCGCAGAACCAGCGAGAGAAGCGGGAGCTGGAAGGCGTGATCCTGGAGCTGCAGGAGCAGCTGTGAGCGCCACCGCCGCCCTGTCCCCGTCCCGCCCTCTTCCCTCCTACCCCCCTACCCCCCAACCACATCGCCCCCACTTACTCTAACATCACCTTTCCTGATAACAGCATCCAGTGCGACCAACCGCCAGCATCAAACTACTGACCCCCTCCCCAGTGAACTAATTACTCTCAACATAAGATCCAGGGCTCCCCGCTCCATCCATCAGCTAGCATGGTTACAGAACATTACTCCCGGGACCTCAACACTATTCATAAGGACCTCAGATGTTACTTAGCAACCTCTAACACGATCCCATTATTCCCTCTGCTCAACTGACCATCATCCCTACAGTGACCCCTGACTTCCCGGCTACTCATCCCCGATAGCCCCCCCCCCCAACCTTTTCATCACCCTGTGACCTCCCAGCAGGAGTCCCCAAGATACTCCATTACCCTTCAGGATTCCCACTCTATTCTCGATCCACTCCACACTGACTGGAGTCCCACAAACTCATTGTTCCTCCATCCTTCAGTATGAGCACACTAAATCTCCATTACCCCTCTACCCCCCAAGTACCCTGACTCCCAGGATCTGCCCTACTGATTCTCAACATGCTATCTCCATGTCTGCTACCCAGGTTTCATTCCTAACCCCACTACCACCTCTTTCTAATCCTCCCATCCCCCCCCCACACCATCCCCACTTCTGCTGCTTCTCCTAGCCAGTCTTGACCCATCCTCCCCATCCCAGGACAGGTCTGATCCCCAGTGACCACGTTCCCCTGGCTCAGGGTTCCAAAGAGCTCACTACGCCCCTGGTCAACCAATGGCCATCACTGGGAACGCTCAATGGGGCGGAGGGTGCCAACAATCCCAAGCTCTACCGGAGGTAAGCCTCAGCCAGGCTCAGCTTGGGCCCTGGGAGGGCGGGGGGGGGGGGGGGGGGGGGGCTGGAGGCCTCTGCCTGCACACCAGCCCTCTGCTCTGCCACAGACACAGCTTCATGAGCACGGAGCCGCTGTCAGCTGAAGCCAGTCTGAGCTCGGACTCCCAGCGCCTGGGAGAGGGCAAACGGGATGAGGAGCCCTGGGGCCCCATCGGTGAGCCCCCAACCCAGCACCCAACACTTCCAAGAAGGGCTGAGGCCAGGCCTTGGGGCCTGTGGTCAGGCCCTGGCCAATTCCCTCCTTCATTCAGCCCTCCCAGAGAGCTTAGCACAGCAATTAAGAGTTTGGTCTGGGGGGTTGGGCAGACACTAGTGCCAACACCAGCTGTGCCTCCTCTGGTGCCAGCTTGGCCAATCACTTCACCTGGCTGAGCACTTCTCATCTGGGAAGTGGGGATGCTGACCGAAATAACCACCCATGTTGGCACATGGTGAGGGCTCAATGGCTTTTTGGCATGGTAACATCCTCAAGGGCCTCAGAAATTCCCCGGGGAGTTCTTTGCCTAACTGGTTTGCTCTGATCTCCTGCACTCTGTGAACCGCTTGCCTGACCATTGTTTCCCCCCTTTTCTTTGGCTGCCAGGAAGCTCAGAGCCAAATTAGTGGCTCTCTTCGAGCGAATGTCCAGGACTTCAACGCATGCATTTTGTGTTGCCTTTCCCTGGCTTCACCTTGGTTCCCTGCCCTAGTTTCCCCGGTGCCTGGACTTCTGCCTTTTCTTTCTAAAAACCACACTGTACTGGATGATTTTAGATCTTCTTTGGGACAAGGCAGGCTATGGATGTGGAATCCCCCCCACCCCCACACTGTGTTTGTGATTGTCTGTGTGTCTGTCTCCCCACCAGACTGTGAGCTCCGTGAGGGCAGGGACCGTGTCTCGTCCGTTCTCTGTATCCCCAGTGCTTGGAACGGAACAAGTGCTCACCGTGTGTTTAATAAACAGACAGAGAGGATGAACCTTGGGGGGAGACAGAGACATAACCTGACGATTACAATACAGTGTCCCTGGCACTGTGCATGGCATGGGCAGATGCTTATCAAGGTTTAACTGAAAATGGCAAATGCTCCAGAAATGAGAAAAATTTACTGGTGGGGGCGGGAGGGCTGGTCACCTGGGGTCTGCCCCTCCACTCTCCTTCGCCTGCACCCCAACCCCCCCACCCCCAGCTCACACACAGGTGACCAGTTGGCTTGGCCTCACCCACCCTCTCTCCCCAGGGAAGGACCCCACGCCCTCCATGCTGGGTCTCTGCGGCTCCCTGGCCTCCATCCCCAGCTGCAAGTCCCTGGCGAGCTTCAAATCCAACGAGTGCCTGGTGAGCGACAGTCCTGAGGGCAGCCCAGCGCTAAGCCCCAGCTGAGGACCGGTGTGGGCGGCGCCAGCCCCCCCCTCTCCTCCTGCCAGGGGCACAGACACCTGCCGCCTTTCCTCAGAGTCCCCCAGTCCAGGCCACTTTTCCAGAGAACGCTGCCCACCCAGCCATGGGTCTCTTGTGAAAGGCACCCTTTGCTTCTTGCCCATCTTAGCCTTCTGCCCAAGGGAGCAGGAGCTGCAAAAGGACACCAGTTGGGCCAGGATGCAGGGGGCACCATGGCCACAGGGAACCCTTGGGAAAGCTTGTTCCGTTCTTCTGGTGACCCTGACACCTGGCTGGCTCGTCTTCGCTCAACCCCACCACCCTCCTCAGGAGCTGGTGGCCCAGCCTCAGCACCCCCACCTCCCATGCCTCTTCAGTCCGTCCTCGTGGCTTCCCTAGGGTCCCTCCCTCCCTCAGTCTCCAGAGCAGGGGCTCTGAGGGGATCGGGCAAATAAAAACCAGAAGACTGAGGGCAACTTTGTCTGTCGGGGGAGGGGGGGCTGGGACTGGGCGCTGTCCTGACGTGGCACAGTCTGAGACAGCCAGTGCCGGGCCTATAACCGAGGCGATACTAGACCACACAGAATGGGTGCGTGCCCCATGGGAGCAGACTGGTCAGAAGGATTCTGGAAGTAGATGGCTTTTATATGAAGGGTCCCAGTACGCCTGTCTGCAGCAGACCTGTAAATGCCCCATTCAGCCCAATACTCTTAATAACCTGCTTAGCGCCCAGCAGAGAAGACCCTAGACATCCTGGGGGCCGGGCGGAGGAGGCAAGCCCTGGCAGGGCGCTGCTGTCCTTTGTCACTCTGAGCAAGTCAGCTTTGGCCCAAAGTCGCAGATCCAAAGAAGCGACCTTCCTCCTCTGTTGGTCACTGAAGTGTGCCCTGGGGGAGAGGTCTCACCACCTGTCACCCCCAGCTCCGGGTCCTTGCACCAGCCCTGCTCTCACTGAATAAGGAGGTGCTCTATATGAGTACCACCTGGGCAGTAGAAGCTGACAAGGTCCCTTCCAGGCCCCTCTGTGAAGTTCACTCACCAAGTCCCACTTCCCTCCCCACCCCTAACCCCCCCTGCACTCACAGGCACCGGAGAGAAGTTCATCATCTTTAGACTCAAGGAATTAACAGGGAAGGATGCAGACTACACCAGGCCCAGGGTTTTGTGGCTCCCAGAGGCAGACCCAGCTACAGCAAACACAGGGAAGTGGTGGGAAGGGAGGGGGCAGTTATCAGATTTGGTCTTGAACTTGGTGGAGGGTGGGGGGCTGGAAAAGTGATTATCCTTGGGGCTTGGGAATGAGGACCAGCAGGAAGAAAGCTGTTGTAGGGGGGCTTTGGTAGACCTAGAGGGGCAGCCCCCTACCCCTGGAGCTCATAGGTGAGAGGCAAGGGACATGAGGCCCCTCCCCTCAGTGCTGAGGACAAGGCACTTGGCTCAGTCTCCTTCTGCCTCACCCCCACCCATGGAGGAGATGGGCTCCTTGTCCCCTGGCTCCTTTCAAGAGCCCAGAGGCTGTTCTCTGTTGAGCCTCTGGAAGAAGCTTTTGCCAAACTCATAAGTGCTAATCATGATGGCACAGGAGGGGGCGGCCTTGATGATCCTTGGGAGAAAGCCTGCAATGGGAGACGGAGAGAAGGGTCAGAGGTCAGGGTCAGGGTGTGTGGGGACAATCCTTCCAGGGCTTGGACAGACACACACGGACACTCACCTGCAAAGAGTCCCCTGGTGCCAGACTCAGCCCGGATCCTCCGTAACAGCAGCCAGGTGGAGTCGGCATGCAGGGGCGTCACTGCGAACGGAGGGCACAGCCCAGTGAGACCCCACTAGGGCCCCCACCTGCCCGGCCCCACACCAGCCAGAACCTTCACCTCTCACAGCCTCCACCGCTCCCAGTGCGACCTGGCGTTGAGTCTTCACCACGTCAAAGGGTAGAGTCAGGATGGCCGCCACCTAGTGGGGTGGGGAGAGGGCTGGTCTCCATGCCCAGGACCCCCCTCCCCTGCATCGGGCCAGCGTCTGCCAACCTTAGCTAGGACTTCACTAGGGAGGGCGAGCCTGCTCCTCAACGGGCAGCCACGTGCTGCTACACGAGCACTCTCCTCTTGAGCACCTCCACCTCCAACAACCCTCGAGGCCTCCCAAGGACACATCCGGTGGCCCCACTCCTAGCCCGATCAACTCACCGTCCCTGAGATGCCACCAGCCACAAAGCTGATGCCCACGGAGGTCTGGTCTTTCGGCCTGAGCCTGCTCAGCCAGCTCTTCACCAGCTCGTAATTGAACCAGTACAGGGCTTGGGGGCGAGAGGGCACACTCATGAGAGTTGGAGAGGGCAGCGGGGTGGCCCCAGACCTCCCGTTTACCACTGCTGCACAATGTGACAAGCCCTCCCTCACGGTAACAAAGACGCTTGTTATGTGCCGGTTTCTGTAATGGGCCCTCCGCAGAAAACCCTGCCTGCTGGGCCCATTCCACAGATGAGATAGTCCAAAGCCCAGAGAAGTTAACAAACTTCAAAGTCAGTAGTAGCACAACTGGGATTTAACCGCAGAACTCTCACGAGTCACCCAAGAGCTCCACGACCCCAGCCCCTGCACCCCTGATTCCTACCTGAAAAGGGCACATCACGAAGTGCAGTGGGGCCCCAGCCCAGCCACAGCGAGCGCCAGCCGCCCTGAGCCATGGCAGCCCGGACACAGGCCCCCAGCTCCCGGTACGACACGTGCTGAGCCTGCAGCTTTGTCCGCACCAGCTCCAAGGGGCTGATCACAGTCACGGTTCCCACTAGGGGGAAGAGTGGGGAAGAGTCAGCTCGCAGGTCCCAATGGCAGCCCATCCCAGGATCTGGGGGCCCAAGAGATCCCTCTACCCCTAAGCTGCCAGAACCAGATTCAAGCACAGGTGAGAGATCAAGGGCCCAAGGCTGTGCTCACAGCGGGCTAGTGCGCCAGCCGCCATGGGTGCGTAGAGGTCAGAAGTCAAAGCTCGACCACAAAGGAAGGCCTTGAGTTGGTCATAGGCGGTGAAGTAGATGGCAGTGGCCGGCACAGTCATGACCCTGGGAGTGTAAACAGAGGTTAGCTGGGACTCCTGACGGCTCCCAAACCTCCCAGGCCTCCCTTGCCCCCACCAGCCAACAGGGGAGTAAGGGATCAGAGGAGTCCAAGAAGGAAAAGCAAATACACAAAACTGGGAAACTCACAAGGTGGCTGGGAGGCCGCTCCACAGGGTCCTAGTGCCTTCGTGTCTGACGATCTTCACAAAGGCATCCTGGCCAAGCAGAAAGAAGGGGGACCTTGAATAAGGTAAATGAAGGGGCTTACCCACACTTTGCCCCAGCCTGATGCCCACACCTCTGCCCACAGCCCAGAGTCCCAGCGGTGGTCCCTCAGGCCCCCACACACTCAGTCACCCACTTAGCTCCAAGCGGACTCCTGTTCACCCTTCAAAACCTCATAGAGGTGTGACTTCCTCAGGGAAGCCCTTCCCAAACTGAACTGGCCACCTCTACTTGCTTTGCATCACTCGTTCTTTCCTGGGTCTGCAGCATGACCAATGCAAAGCCCTCAAGAATGTCTAGAGACCCAGTTGAGGGCACAGCTCACCAGGGTGCCCGTGAAGCGTGTGGGGTCCTGAAACCAGGTGGCACAGCGGGCACCATTTGGGCACAAGTACAGGGGCTCCAGGACTCCATTGCAGTATAGGACGCATTTCCCTGCAGATCGGAGAGAGGAGGGTACTGGGGAAGGGGAGGGCGAGTTAGGAGGACAGTGCCCTGGAACCCTCCGGGAGGTGGTGAGCCCCCATCCCTAGAGGGCCAGAAGAGGCTGTGGTCCCTCAGTGGGCCTTCCTGACAGAGGGCTTGCTGACATGACCTGGAAGTGTGTGCTAGGACTGTGGAGCCCTCAGGTCCCCTGGGGACGCTCCCTCCCCTGGACCTTCACAAGCCCCCTGTGGCTTGGGGAACTCACATTTGACGTAGGGGAGGCTCCAGAGTCTAGAGGAAGGCATCAGCTCTAAAATACAAGGCAGTCCCTGAAGTCAGGAGAGCCCCCCACCTGCTCCAGGGACTCTATCTTTGGAAGACCCTTGTTTTACCCAGGCACCACCCCATACTGGCTCCAGGGTCAGGCACTCACCGCTGGCCACCGAGGGGCGCTGAGACTGCAAGCGTACCTTCACCACGTCCAGGGGTGTCACTGGAGGAAGAGGAGGGCAGTTCTGAAGGCTTAAGGACCCCAACCCTGACCCCTCCTCCAGGACCAGGTCCTCTCCAATCTTTGGTCTGTCCAGTCCCCAGCTGCCCCCATCCCACCTCCCCAGATCTTACTGAAGAGGGAGGTGACTACAGCCCCAGTGCCTGAAGCCACCATTTGTTGGAGGGGGCTGATGCCCCCAGGGTCCTGGTCAGCCATCCTGTAGCTTCAAGTCTGAAAAAAGAAACAAGTCAACTGGGGTCCCAACTCCAGGAGTCAGCCGGAGGGGGAGAAAGGGATTTGACCCAGCCCTTTACCCCAATGCACTCACTTAACATGAATTCAAAGGATTATCACAATAAACTTTTAAGGCGTTTATTGTCAGCTCTATTTTGCCAATGGAGAAACAGATTCAGAGAGGTGCGGTGACCTGACCAAGGTCACTGCGGGAATAGTTAGGAAGGAAGCTTTGGGGAGTTAGTTACTCATCGGTTAAGAGACAATAATGGGGTGCCTGGGTGGCTCAGTCGGTTAAGCCTCCGACTTCGGCTCAGGTCAGATCTCACATTTGTGGGTTCGAGCCCCGCATCAGGCTCTGTGCTGACAGCTAGCTCAGAGCCTGGAGCCTGCTTCCAGTTCTGTGTCTCCTTCTCTCTCTCTGCCCCTCCCCCTCTCATGCTCTGACTCTCTCTGTATCAAAAATAAATAAAACATTAAAAAAATTAAAAAAAAAAAAAGAGAGACAATAATGGCCCACTGCCATTCTCTCATCTGAGCAACAAAGAACTACTGTGCCCCCTCCTCGGGGCAGGCACCGGGTTTGGCCCCGGGGACCCAAAGATCAAAACTTCTGAGCCGTTCCCAAGAGCCCCTCACTCCCGAGGCAGGCACTCGTGAGCTCCGAGTCACCGGGCCTGGAAGGTGGGGCCGAGCAATAAGAGAAACGTGTAAACAAATCCGATGGCCGTGAAAGGACCGTCCGCTCTCTCGGGACTGCAGGCGAGTCCCCGGCCCTCCCTGGCACCCTTCTCCCGAGGCCAGAAGGGCCAGTCTGCAGGCCTAGATGGGAAGGACAATCTCTCTGCTCAATCTTCCCAACACAGGAGCCGGGCGTTCGGCCGAGAGGGCAGGAAGTAGGTTTCGGAGATAGGATCTCCCCTTCTCCCTCGGAGACATTCCGGTCCCCCGCTCAGCGGACGCCGGGTGGGACTGAGTAGGTCGGCCCGAAGGCTCACGACTACAGGCCCCCAGCCCAGGTCAGGCTCCCCAGGACCTCGGGAGGCCCACCTCCACCCGCGCCCCAAACCGGGCCCGCAACCCCGGTCCAGCTCCGCCCACCTGGCTCTAGGCAGGTGCTCGCGCTGCGCGGCGCCTGGGGCCCCGCGGGCCCATGGCGGCTCCGCGGCCGGTGCAGAGTCCGCGCACACTCGCCGCGTACCAAGGCCGACTCGAAGAGCAGCCGAGCCAGCCCCGCCTCCCGACCCCGCCGCGAGGCCCCGCCCCCCGCCGGCCGACCTGCTGCACGCCCGGAGTGCCGCCGGCCCCTCCCACTAGCAGCGACTCTGGGACCCGCCGCCCCCATTCGCCGCTCGGAGGGTGAGCTGCGGGTTCTCCGCCGGACCAGCGCCCCAAGGTCGCTGAGTCTCCACGTCGCGCGTGACGGAGGCAGCACCGCACTTAACAACGTACTCTCACAAACTCCATCCCACCAGTACGTTACCTGAGCGGTGCCTGGGGAGTCCCAGCTCTCCCCTTAACTTCCAAGACCCGCGTGGGTAATGAGCTCTCCCGCTCTTGCTCAGTCTACGGAGCCACCGGGATTTGAATCAATTCTTCCAAGGCCGCGGGGCGATCAGATAGTGTTGGCACATATTTACTCGCCGGACTCCCTGCGGAGGTTTACAACTCAGTGGCGACCAACGGAACAGAAATTAGCATTATCCCTATTTTACAGATAATCCACTGAAGCGCTGCTCCACAACCACTTGCCAAACTGCTGGGTACCGTGCGCGGGGGCGCTAGGCTTAGACGAGCTGCGACTCGGGCCAGGCAGGCTGAAAGACTGGCCCCGGAGCCAGGAAACATGCAGTCCGCCGGACTCCATTTAGGCTGCGTCCCACCACAGTGTGTGACCTTGGGCAAAGTTACACCACCACTCTGGGCCTCGGGTTCCTTCTTCATACAATTAAAGGGCTGAGTAGGAAAGGTGATCGACATTTTTGCGTTGGTTATTCTCACGCTGTTATTTCTTCTAAGCCCCCAAATTTTTAGAAGTATATTATTATTTTGTCCCTTTTTACAGAAGATGAAACTGAGGCTCAAAGTTAAGTACCTTCCTGTGGTACTTAAATCCTGCGCTGACATCTCTGATCCCGCTTCTCAGAGACCCTTATCTCTCCCCGGCAAGCCCCTCACCTGAGACCCCAACACCTGCCTCGCCTTTAAAACTTTTGTGCGGTAGTAATTATTTGTCTAAACACAGAAATACGAACAAGGAGTGCTAGCCTGCGCCTTTAAGAAAGGCAGCCGGTGACTTTGACGTCGTCAGCTGCTCGGGCCTGAAGCCGCCCAGCCAGCCAGCGCACGCGAGATTAGCACGTGGATTCTAAGGGGCCAACCATCAGCTTTCCCTGAAACAGGCTCTGGTGCTCCGAGCGGCGTGGAAGCCCAAATTTCGGAGCGGGAGCGTGCAAATCGTAACAGACGAAGTGGCCGCAGGTGGAAAGGGTAGGAGAGAAGGTGCCTTTACATTCCCTTCCCCCGTCAAGAGAAGGTCTGAAATTACATCAAATCATTTTACAAACGGTATGTAAAGGCGAGAAGCAAGCTTCTATTAAAGTCTTTCACAGCCTCTAGCTTATAGTTGACACAAACACGTTCCCAGCCAACAACCAAGAGATTATTCTCCCCTTGTACCGGGGAGGAAACTGAGGGCCTTGTGTGTGATGGCTCCTGGCGTGGAGTAGAACCAGACTTCTCTCACGTAATCTCCCATTTTGCAAATAAGAAAATGGAGGCATAAGAGGTCAAATCACACCAAGGTCACTCAAATGGAAGAGCCAGAATTCAAACCCCCAAGTGCCTGAGTCCAGAGGAGCTCTCACCCCACCCCATTCAGAACCCCTAGGTTCTCTGCTCCCTGCGGTGACCTGCTCACTTGCGGGAGATTTTATCTACTCAGGCCTTGGGCTCAAGAATTCCAAGGAATACAGCTTGTGCCTAAATATCAGAGCACGTGGGAGGCAGGGATCTGGCTCCAACCTCGAGCAGGGCCACCTCTAGCAAATATCTTAAAGCCTCTATGCCTTGGTGACTCAGTCGGTTAGGCCCCTGACTTGGGCTCAGGCCATGATCTCACAGTTGGTGGGTTCGAGCCCCACCTTGGGCTCTGTGTTGACAGCCTGCTTCAGGTTCTGTGTCTCCTTCTGTCTCTGCCCTTCCCTCACTCACAGTCTCTCTCTTTTTCTCAAAAATGAATAAATGTTAAAAAAAAATTTTTAAGTCTCTGTGCCTTAGTTTCTCCCCTTTATAAAGTGAGCTGATGGGGATAATAATGTGCCCACCTCACCATACATTATGTGAAGACTTAATAAGTTAATAACTGTGAAGTGCTTAGACCTTTGTCTATCCTGCGGCAAACACTCCATGACTGTTATTATTATTGATTGCCCATCCCTGGGACCTGTGGCATAGAATGTTCTGGAAAGGATCTTTAGAGCAACCAGGTTTTGGTTTGCCTCCAAATGCAGGCAGATAGTAATAATTCCTTACGCACCTCCATGCCCAGAGTCAAAATCATATGGCTGCCAAGTAGCAGTCAGGAACCAAACCTGGTGACATCTGAGCCTCAGTTTCCACAGTAAATAAAGGGCTTGCATTCCCTTTCTGGTTTTCCTCTTGCAAGAGGATGCCTTTGAGATTTATCACTATGCCTCAGTTTCCTTGTCATAAAAGAGGAATTATGTCATTTGTCCTGTCTCACTTACGGACTCCTAGCTAAAGTGACATCCGCAAAAGCCTTGTGAAGCGTCGACATATATGGTTCTGTGGCTCCTGACAGGACCCCAGAGTTGATGGGATGACGGTCCCTGCCTTCCCCAACCGGTCAATGCTTTGTGCCTTAGAGAACCTTGGGGCATCACTGATGTGAGCGAAGCCCAGGGCAGTGGCAGCAGTCTGGGCTGGTGGGACAGCTTATCCGTGGGCAATGAGGCACAGCTAAAGTTACTGGATGTATCTCCCAAGGATGCTCATGGCAGCCACAGGGTGGAGCAGGAGCTTTGAGATGCCCGTGAAACTCTGGGACCCTGGGTAGACTCCCCTGCCCGGAGACCTGAGGAGGAAGCAGCCACAGTCCCGGCTGACTTGGCCATGGGTCACACCGACCACACACCCAGTAGTCCTTCCAGAGCCAGCACGTGACCCCAGTGGCCATCACCAGCCTTCTCATCAGATGGAGAAACTGAAACTTTTTTCAATCATAAAAAGGGGAGAAAATAGTACCAGCCGGAGGAGCTGTTGTGGGGACTGATGGACGAGTCCTTGCCTGGCACTGGGGGGAGGGACAGCGACAGAAAGTAGTTTATTGTGAGACTGAATTCTTCCACATGAGTCCTAGGGCGGGACAGTGCCCAGCCCCCAAGCTTGCACCACACCCCCGGGGCCAAGGAAGACATTTGTGGGGCCTAAGTCATGCTTAGGTCCTTCGGATGGACCCCACCAGCGTCTGTGAGTTCACGGCCAGCGCCGTCTCCACCTGGAGCTGCCTTGCTGGAGGCCGGGCCCACAGCTGCAGGCCCACTGAGCTGGAGAGAAATCCAAACTCCAGGCCCAGCACTAAATGCCAAGTCAGATTTTGATTGGCCCTGGAGGGCAGGCAGGGCGGGGTAAGTGACAGAAACTGGAGAAAACCGAGTAAGGCCCCTGTAGTAGATGTTACCTCATTGGTGTTAAATTTCTTGAGTGGGCTAACCATGCTGTGGTTTTGTACGAAAATGCCCTTGTCTTACACTGAAGTGTTTAGGGGTGAACCTCTGCAACGTAGTCTCAAACGGTTCAGCAAGATTAAAGAGAGATAAAGGCAATGTAGCAAAGTGAGAAAACGATGAATCAAGGCCAAGGGTATATGGGTACTCATTGTAGCATTCATGCACTTTTTCTGAAGTTTTTGAAGTTTTCAAAACAAAAAGTGGGCGAGGAAAGGGATTTTGCTCTCTGAAATAAAGGATCAGAAAGCAACAAAGCTGTCTTTTTTTTCTCTAATGTGTATTTATTTTTTTAAACCATTAAAATTTTTTTTTAACATTTATGTATTTTTGAGAGACAGAGTATGAGCAGGGGAGGGGCAGAGAGGGAGGGAGACACAGAATCTGAAGCAGGCTCCAGGCTCCAAGCTGTCATCCCAGAGCCTGCCACGGGGCTCAAACCCATGAACCTCGAGATCATGACCTGAGCTGAAGTGGGACACTTAACCAACTTAGCCACCCAGGCGCCCCAAAGCTCTCTTTTCTTTTGGAGGTTAAAAAGATTCTCCCCCCCTTTTTTTTTTTACATTTACTTATTTTTGAGAGAGAGAGACACACAGAGCGTGAGCTGGGGACGGTCAGAGAGAGAGGGAGACAGAATTAGAAGCAAGCTCCAGGCTCTGAGCAAATGGTCAGCACAGAGCCTGATGCAGGGCTCAAACCCACGAACTGTGAGATCATGACCTGAGCTGAAGTCAGCCGCTAAACCAACTGAGCCACCCAGGCGCCCCAAAAAGATCCCCTTAATAACTAGGATCAACCCACCCGAGGAAAGGTATGCACAACCCCCCTCCACCCCCACCACTGCTGTCGCCAGCACCCATGGCCTGAGAGGGTGAGTTGGGGGAGTTTCTGGATACCCAAGTCTTCACTGAGGGGACCTCGGGTGTAGTCTGAGGAGGTGGCCCCCAGAGGGAAAGGGTCCTGACTGAGACCTTCCAGAATTGCCTTCCTTCACCCCTATCCCAGCGGGACTCCCAGAGCTCTTAGGGACAGGCTCCCTCCTGCTCAGCTCCGAGACAGAGTTAAATTAAAAAGCAGGGCTGGAGAATGTATTAGGTAGTTGTTTTCGTCCAGAGCGCTACCGCCCTCTAGGGGACATCTTGTGAATTTATCAGGTCGTTTGTAGTTCTGGAAAGATTGGGGCCCCTGGAGTTTGATAGAAGGCTGGAGGGGGATGCGAAATGTCCTATAGAGTGAAGGAGATCCTGACACAACAAGGAATTGTCCTGTACCCCACTCAATCTTCGTCTTTCTGGCCATCCACATACATTCGAACCACATTCATAATTATCTGACCTAGAGGCTAGCCCTATTTCACCCACATCTTTTTTAAAATGGTTTTAGGGGTACCTGGGTGGCTCAGCCCATTGAGCATCCGACTTCGGCTCAGGTCATGATCTCACAGTTTGTGAGTTTGAGCCCCGTGTCAAGCTCTGTGCTGACAGCTTGGAGCCTGGAGCCTGCTTCAGATTCTGTGTCTCCCCCTCTCTCTGACCCTCCCCTGCTCATGCTGTCTCTCTCTCCCAAAAATAAATAAAAAACCTTTAAAAAGTTTTAAAAATAAAAGGAAAACTTTAAAAAATGGTTTTAAAATGTATTGAGTTTTCCAGGAATAAAAGTACCCTGCAGTCCTACAGAAGATTTGGCTTTATTAAGTAATTTTAATGTTTATTTGTCTCCATTAGAACTCTATCAAGGGTAATTCATCATTTCAGAAAATCTTGTCTCGGGGCCACCTGGCCCATGCGCCGCTAACACGACTCCAGCACCAAGTCCACATGCACAGCCGCCAGCGATCCGTGGGCATCTGCAAGCTTCTGATCACTCATAAGTCCAGCCTGAGCTTTGACACACAGAAATGCAAATTCTCTTATTCTAAATTACTTTCCTTTTATTTTTCCTCTGTATTCCACATTGAGCTTTAGATACATTTCTAAAAACACCGCACCCAGGAAAATGATATTATCTATGAATTTCATTTCTGAAAATTTGTTAAAAGAGGGTACAAAACATACATTACCAAAAGCAGATATTGGATCTGCTTCTATCGAGAGCCTGGGAAAGGACTCTGAGCTTACCAAGCATGCTTCAGTCCTGTGTGGTATCATGGCCTTCTAGGGGCCGCAAGTTCTGTCTCTCAGTGTGACCAATGCCATCTGGGGTACGTTGGCCACCACATCAGAGTCGCCACGCCAGAGCTGAGCCCAAACGGAAGCGGAGCTGTCCCAGAGGGGCCTGGACCAAAGGACTGACTGTGTGCATCCCCCCCCCTTTTTTTTTATCTATTGAGTGTTTCTCTCTCTTTTTTTCTTTATAGCTATTTTTGAGTATTTGTTTCTTGCCAGCTCATGTTGTAGGCACTGGGATACAGCACATAAAGTCCCTACTCACACTTTCCGGTGCCGGAGATACAAACAAATGAGTAAATAACTAAGACCATTGCAGACAGTGAGTACCTCCCTGAGGCCAATACAGCAGGTCATGTGATAGAGAGGGTCTGAGATGGTCCAAAGACAGGGGGAACTCAAGGTCAGGAGCACTGATGGAGACGGACCCCGGTGAGAGCCGAGGACAGGTGGAGCAGGCTGGGATGAAAGGAAGTGCCCGGACAGAGGCCAGGGCTGTCGCAGTAACTTCCACTGAAAGAATATTGTGATAGTTACAAACCCAGGCTCTGGGTTGGACGTGGATTCAATTTCTGGCTTCACTCCCTTCCCAACTACACGACCCCAGGAAAGTCGCTTAATGTCTGAGTCTGTCTTTCTTCATTGTAAGACTGGGGTAACCTCCCTCGCACGGTTATGTTGAAGATGAAAGGAGAGAGAACTTTGTACAGAACGCAGCACAATGCGAAACTTGATAGAACATTCGCAGGACCCACTTTCTTTTTTAAAAAATTTTTAAAATGTGTCTCTGGTTTTGAGACAGAGAAAGACAGAGTGCGAGCAGGGGAGGGGCAGAGAGAGAGGGAGACACAGAATCTGAAACAGACTCCAGGCTCCTCGTTGTCAGCACAGAGCCTGATGTGGGGCTCAAACCCACGAACGATGAGACCAAAGTCAGATGCTTAACTGACTGAGCCACCCAGATGCTCCAGGACCCGCTTTCTTAACACACTGGAATCAAGTACACCGGCGACCGTCCTAACGTACAAGATTGAAAGAAAGTCCCCGCAAGTGCACTTGAGTGCAGATTTCTCTGCTAACTTGTTGGTGGAGTTTGTCTCCTTTCTGGGCCTGGGTTTGTTCATCTTTATCATAGAATAATATTTCTGGCCCTACTTCTCTCCCAGGGCTCTTGAGTGGTTAAGACAGATGAAATGCAGGGGTGCTGGGTGGCTCAATCATTTAAGCGTTCAACTTCGGCTCATGTAATGATTTCACCGTTCATGGGTTCGAGCCCTGCATCAGGTTCTGTGCTGACAGCTAGCTCAGAGCCTGGAGTCTCAGATTCTGTGTCTTCCTCTTTCTCTCTGCCCCTCCCCCACTCGTGCTCTGTCTCTCTTTGTCTCAAATAAACTATAAAAAAAGATTAAAAAAAAAAGACAGATGAAATGTGTAAATGGGATCTGTGACCAGGAGAGGGAGCTGGGGGTGGGGATGGGGCCAGCCCCTCCCTCCTGCCCGCCTTCCTGCTGCTGCCTCCTCTCTGCTCCTCCTCAGGCTCCCAGAGGTGACTGCAACTTGACCTCTCTGAGCTGTCAGGGGAGAACAGTTTCCTCACCTAGGCCCTGGCCTGGTGCTTCAGAGATAGATCATCAGATTAACAAGAGGAACCCCTTTGATGTCTTAAAAAGAATTCCTCCCATTTTTAATGTGCCGGTTTACAAGGCCTCTAGAATCCATCCTTCTTCTTTGAAACTCACATGACTGCGGAGAGGGCATGTCAGGGTTATTATGTACCCATTTTACAGATGAGGAAACTGAATCGTGGAGGAATTAAGTGACCCTGTCTGAGTGACTTTAAGCAGGTATTTCTTGGCCTCTACTCTCCCAGCGGCGCTCCGTGGGCAGGGAGGGCTAGGAGGGATGGTTGGGCTGAGCCGGTATCATCATCCAGTGGGGCCTGGTGTTACGGGCAAAAGCTCTGATTGCCTTGGACTCAGCACTGACTCCGCCACTTAGGACCGGGTGACCCTGGATGAGGCCCTTAGCGCGTCATGCATCTGTGAAGTGCAGCTATCACTCTGCAGTGTTGTTACAAGAACTCAGTGATGGGCTACGGAGCAGGCGTTCAAAACACTGTTCCTGATTCTTCCAGTCTCTCTCTGCCCCCAGGTCTCTAAGCTCATTATCCTCCCGGCTGTAGAGGTCAATGAGTCAACAGCTCAAGCTGTCCTTCCGTGTCCACCACCCAACCTGTCCCCTTGCTGCCCTTGACAAACGCTGGGCTCCAGCCCCTGGAGGCCACCAACCATGCACCCAGCACAGCTGCCCCAGGGGATTCCCACGATCAGAAAAAGCACGGGTTGGGAAAGGTACTCAGTGTATCTTGAACGGCATGACGGTGGCCGGACCACCAACGAGGTCCAGCTTCTCTCAAGCCTTGCGGCTCAGGGTCCATATCCTCCCTGGGCAGGGACGGCTCATCCTTACATGTAGGCCCAGGGGAGCTGGGGAAGGGTTTGGAGGACCTGAGTCTTTCTCTTGGGTTTGACTGGATTTAAAATATTTTTTCACTCTAGTGGGGTCAGATTTTATATCACTGATTTTGTAAAATTAAAAAACATTTTTTAAATGTTTGTTTTTTGGAGAGAGAGAGCAGGGGAGGGGCAGAGAGAGAGAGGGAGAGAGAATCTGAAGCAGGCTTGGGGCTCTGAGCTGTCTGCACAGAGCCTGACGCAGGGCTCAAACCCACAAACTGAGATCACGACCTGAGCTGAAGTCAGATGCTTAACTGACTGAGTCACCCAGGCGCCCCTGATTTTGTAAATTTTAATAGAAAAGTGAATTATTTGGTCCTAAATAAATGCAGTTTGGGGGTGCCTGGGTGGCTCAGTTGGTTAAGTGTCTGACTTTGGCTCAGGTTGTGATCTCACAGTTTGTGGGTTCGAGCCCCCCTTCAGGCTCTGTGCTGACAGCTCAGAGCCCTGAGCCTGCTTCGGATTCTGTGTCTCCCTCTCTCTCTCTCTGCCTATCCCCATTCATGCTCTGTTTCTCTCTGTCTCAATAATAAATAAACATAAGGAAAACTAAAAAACAAACAAAGAAATCCAGTTTGGGTGTCAAAATTCTTCCAAACATAGGTATGCTGGAGAAAATGACAATTTATTGAGGACCGACTGTGTGCACGGCACTTTACACACATAGGTTAACACTGTGATCCTCCTGGACTCCCTGCTGGGTAATTACACTTAGTCCATTTCACATTTAAGGTCAAAGAAGGAAGCCAAGGTCACCCCACCGTTAGGAGGTAGAGCCGTAATCTGAGATCAGCAGGGGATGATAAACTCCTGATGCTCAGACCCCAGCCCATTGTCCTGATTTCCAGGAAGGAGTTGACTCCTGTCCCCTGGCACCAGCCACCTGCCTGTCCGGGAGGCCACTCTGGCTTCCTGTAGCCTCCCCGGGACCAGTCCTTGCCCTGGAAGTTCACCTCCAGTCCACCTGCAAGTTCACCTCCAGATCACCCCATTGCTCTCAGAATATACGAAACTGAAACTTTGGCCCAGGAATGTGCCCCTCCTCTCCTGCAGGACGCAGTGCCTTCTCTGGATGGGAGAAGAGAAGTCAGCCCCTCTTGTCCCAGGTCACTTCCCACCCTGACCCCGCCATGGAGGGACTGAATCTTGTTTGGCCACCTCTGCCCTTGTCTGGCTAAGGGAACCGGGTGGTTTCAAGGTCGGGAGTCCTGGACGGTGGGCCAGCAGGCTGAGATGGGGTGCAGTCCCAGTGGGGAGCCAGGAGGGTTTCTGGGAGGAGAAACCTGGGGAGGCAGCAGGGCTAGGGAGGAGAGGGTGGGGCCCCAAAGGGGAGAATCCCCACAACGGGGGCAGCTCTGTTAACTGAGCGAGTACTTGGTTCAGGCTCTGTGCTGAGGGGTTCTGCAGCCATTACGGCACTCTGGGCGGGGGAACCGCCTCTGTCTCAGCGTCCACGGTGTACAGACCACGACTCTGCCGCAGGACTTACAGGTCACGCAGCTCATAAGAGGAAGAGGGACTGGAGGAGAGTTCAGGTTCCTTATTCCATAAAAGGGGGTTGAGCAAAGTGAGAGGCTCTCAGACCTCAGCCATCTGCAGGTGCCAAAGCTCCCGGGTGAGTCCCAAGGGTACCACTGGCGGCGAGAACGTGGGCCAGCGGATCCCCGAAGACCCCACCAGCCAGGGCCTCTGCCGAGCCAAGGAATCCACTTCTACCTGCCTTCCCCTCCCCCATTCATCCCTCCCCTCCCCCCTCCCTCCCCCCATCCTGCATCCACCCCACAGCTGGATTTAAGGGTGCTGCCTAGCATCGCCCTCCTCAGGGCCAGTGGAGCTGCCACAGCTCCCTGTAGACTTGGAATCTTCCAGTGGACAGGGAGCAGGCCTATGCTCATTCACAGCTCAGATGGAGACACTGAGCCCAGAGGAGAAGCAAGGATTCCCAAAAGCACAGTGATTTAGAAATGCGGGGTTGGTGGAGGAGGAGGGGACCTGGTGGCTCAGTCAATGAATCACCTGATTCCTGGTTTCAGCTCAGGTCACGATTTTTCATGGGATTGAGCCCCAAGTCAGGCTCTGTGCTGACAGCGTGGGGCCTGCTTGGGATTCTCTCTCTCTCTCTCTCTCTCTCTCTCTCTCTCTCCTTCACTCTCTGTTCCTCCCCCACTCATGCTTGCTTGTGTGTGTGCGCTCTCTCTCTCAAAATAAATAAACATTAAAAAAGAGGAAATGCAAGGGAGACTCACAGAAGAAAAGGGTTTGAAAGTGGATGTGTGGGACAGGAAAAGAAATGACAAGAGTACTGTTTCATGTTACAATTTGGTTAACATTTATATGCATGTTACTTTTTGCTAAAAATAAGAATTGATTTGGGGCGCCTGGCTGCTTCAGTCAGTGGAGCGTGCACCTCTTGATTTCCGGGTCATGAGTTCGAGCCCAGAGTTGGAGGTGGAGATGACTTTAAAAGCAGAGTAACTGATTAAAACACAGCAACAAGGAAAGTGACCTGCCCCCTGACGCTGGGCAAGTTATGGCCTATGCTGGGACAGGAACCTGATCTCCTGATTTCATCCAGTCCCTCTGTTGCCAAACATCTTGCCACAGCCTCTGGCCTGGCCACTGACCAGGTCCCAAGTCCCTTCCCCCACACTATCCAGAAGCCTGCAAGGCCTCGCAGAGTTCCACAGGCTCACCAGTCAGGTGCCCATGACGAGGGCAGGCGCCCACAATTGCTCACCCCAAGGTGACTCAGGCAGGAAGGGGAAGAAGGAGGTGTGAGTGAGGAGAGGCTGTCTCTGTGCCCTCGCTCCAACCTTAATCTTCAGGGCTGCCAGATCTGGCAAATAAAAGTGCAAGATGCCCAGTTAAACTTGAATTTCAGACATACAGTGAGTAGTTTTTAAGTGTACGTGTGTCTCAAATACTGCATGAGATGTACTTATACTAAAAAAAATTTCCAGGTCGTCTGGGTGGCTCAGTTGGTTAAGTGTCTGACTTCGGCTTGGGTCATGATCTTGTGGTCTGGGAGTTCAAGCCCCGAGTCGGGCTCTGTGCTGTCAGCCTGGAGCCTGCTTCTTATTCTGTGTCTCTGTTCCTTTCCCGCTCACACTACTGTCTCCCTCTCTCAAAAATAAATAAACGTTAAAAAATTATTTTAATAAAAAATTTCATTTCTAGTCTAGATTCAAAAGTAATTGGGAATCCTATGTTTTATCTGGCAACTCAGGAGCTTGAGGGGAAAGGCCCGACCCCTGGGGCCCTTGTGGCTCTTCTGTGGGGACAGAACGGTGACTCCTAATGAAGACGATCCAGCAGGGCGATTGGAAGAATCAGGGAGAGGCTGAGAGAAGTGGAAGGAAGGGAAGCGGGGGAAGCTGCCTGTATCCTTGATCCAGACCACCGCCTCCGAAACAGCTGTGGGACCGCCTGGAGCAAGCTCTCTGCCAGGGAGACACGTCGGGACCTCTCCATGCCAGGCTTCTCGGTGGACCTCCTGTCACTTCCAGTGCCTCATTACTGGCACCTGAGGTCATCCATCGGGGGCTGTAGAAGGAATAGCAACAGACCATATTTACAGAACATATTTATAACGTCAGAGACAAGAGGAGGGGGAAAAGGCAGAAGCCACACAGGAAAAGATGAATCGCTATATTCCAGATGACATAACAAACATACAACTTCTGGCCACAAAAGAAAACATAAACAGGGGTGCCTGGGAGGCTCGGTCAGTTAAAGTACGACTTCAGCTCAGATCATGGTCTCAGAGTTTGTGAGTTCAAGCCCCACATCGGGCTCTCTTCTGTCAGTGCAGAGCCCACTTCAAATCCTCTGTCCCTGCCCCCTCTTCTCTTCCCCCGCTCTCTCTGTCTCGAAAATAAACATCAAAAAAACCCGATAAACAACAATAAAAGACAAATGACGATTGAGAGTAGATGTCTGCAACATATAAAATATCCAGAATCCATAAAGAGCTCCCAAAATTCAACAAGAAAAAGATAAACACTGAAGAAAAATAAAGAATAATGTGATGGTTAGTTTTATGTGTCAACTTGGTGGATGTTTTTTGAGGAGATAAACATTTAAATTGATAGATTTTGGCTAAAGCCAGTCGTCGCCAAAATGTGGGTAGGTTTCATCCAGTCAGTCGAAGGCCTGAATAGAACACAAGAAACTGGCCTTTCCAAGCAAGGAGAAATTCTCCAGCGGCTGGAGATTGGATCTCATCTGTGCCGTTGGCTCTTTTGACTCTATTCAAAAGAGTAGACCCACTTCTGGCCCACACTTCAGATTTTGGACTTATTAGCTTCCATAACCATATGAGCCAATTCTATATAATTTTATATTAAATCTTCATATACACATCAATCGTTTCTGTTTCTCTAGAGAACCCGAATACAAATAAGAACAGGCAATTCACAGAAGAAATACAGATGCAGAATAAGCATATGAAAAAATGCTCAGCTTCCCTAGAGATTGAGGAAATGCAGGTAAAACAACCATGGAATATCTTTTGTCATTATATTGGCAAAACATCTTTTTTTTAAATGTTTATTTATTTATTTTGAGAGAGAGAGACAGAGAGTAAGCAGTGGAAGGGCAGAGGGAAAAGGAGACAGAGAATCCCAAGCAGGCTCTGCACTGTGAGCACAGAGCCCAATGCTAGGCTCAAACTCACAAACCATGAATGAGATCATGACCTGAGCCAAAATCAAGGGTCAGATGCTTAACTGACTGAGCCACCCCAGTGCCCTGGCAAAACATCTTTTAAAATGTCAGAGTTAATGTTGGTGAGTATATGGAAAATAAGTTTCCCCAAATACTGTGACTGGGAGTGTAAACTGGAAAAATTTTAAAGCAATTTGGCAGTAACATTTCAAATGTGCATATCCTTGGGGCACCTGGGTGGCTCAGTAGGTTAAGTGTCCAACTTGGGCTCAGGTCATGATCTCGCCATTTGTGAGTTTGAGCCCTGCGTCAGGCTCTGTGCTGATAGCTCAGAGCCTGGAGCTTGCTTCAGATTCTGTGTCTCCCTCTTTCTGCTCCTCACCTGCTCATGCTGTCTCTTTCAAAAATAAATAAACACTAAAAAATTAGAAAAAAACCCCAAATGTGCTTATCCTTTATCCAGCAATGTTACTTTTAGGGATTTGACCCCCACATGAGCACTCAAAAACATGTTCACACATATCTATTGCATAAATATTTGCAACTACAGAAAAATGGAAACACACAAGGTCCCTTAAATGAGACTGGTTAAGCAAACTATGTAGCATCTATAGTGTGGAATAGTTGGCAACTGTCAAAAAGAAACTGAAAAATAATGTAAAGACATCCCACGTTCATGGATAAGAAGACTTAATAACTATTGTTATGTTATTGACCCAAATTGACCTATAGATTCATTGCATTGCCTATCAAAATCTCAGCTGTCATCTTGCAGAAACAGATGCTAAAATTCACATAGAAATTTGAGGAACTCAGAATAGTCAAAACAATTTTGAAAAAGAAGTTGGAGGACCGCTTCTTCTTCCAATTTCGAAACTTGCTACAAAACTATAGTAATCAAGACAATGTGGTATTGGCATAAGGACAGATGTATAGATCGATGGAATAGAATTGAGAGTCTAGAAGTAAACTCTTACATTTAGTCAACTGATTTTATCAAAATTAAAAAGCACATTGTCTGGCCAAAGGGGGCTGGGAGGGCTCAGAGTGGATGGAGGGCACTGCAGGGTAAACAAAGAGGTTGGGCTGAGTGTGGGGCAGGGAGAGAAGACAAACAGCTGAACTCAGGAGTGGTGGCAGCCGGCAGTGGGGGAGGGGCGGGGGGGGGGATTGTGCAGCAGCGCTGCTCAGCCTGGGGAGAAAGTGAGGTTCCTTCTGAGAATGGGGCAAATGGGGATGGACCCTTTGATGTCCTATCTCTTTGTGACTGGAAATTTCTTTTCAGTTGCTTCTTTTCAGTCCTCCCTGTTCAAAAAACGATGCAACCTCCTTAAAAGCAAAAATCAGAGGGAGAGAGATTTCTAAATTGGAGGGTTTATTTTTTATTTTTAATTAAAAATTTTTAATGTTTTATTTATTTTTGATACAGAGAGAGACAGAGCATGAGAGGGGGAGGGTCAGAGAGAGAGGGAGACACAGAATCTGAAGCAGGCTCCAGGCTCTGAGCTAGCTGTCAGCACAGAGCCTGACATGAGGCTCAAACCCACGAACATGAGATCTGACCTAAGCCAAAGTTGGAGGCTTAACCGACTGAGCGACCCAGTTGCCTCTAAATTGGAGGGTTTAAAGACACTGGTGTATTGAGGAATGTGAAAGATGTTCTGCAGTTTTGGGGGAATTGTACCCTATCCACTGAAGTGGAGTTTCACTGTATCCATTTTAACAAATAAATGCATTTTGTTTATAGTAAATATATTTTACATTTCTTTGCCATAGTAACCAGAGTAACTGCATATGATTCACATTTTTCTAAAGTTTGGACTTATACGTTATTAATGACCTTGTCCTTTGAGAGTGATACCCACAGGGCCCATCGACTTATCCGGGACCGTTCACCCCTACACCCAATGTCTGCAGGACGTTGAGCTTCTAACTCCTTCAGTCTGTCTTTTGCATTTTTTTTCTGTTGAATGGTTTTAATCCATGCTAAACTCAAAGCGACTGCTTCTAAAAACTTCAGTGCACACATCTCCTGGTACTTCTGTAATCTACTGTTGCTGGGAAATCAGATAATATTTATTAAAAATATATGAAATAAGTGGGGTGCTTAGCTGGCTTAGTTGGTAGAGCATGCAACTCTTGACCTCGGGGTGCTATAGAGCGCCATGTCTGTGTGTATGTGTATATACAAATATTATAATGTGTATAAAAGCTGTGTGAAGGAAACTTTGAGCTCTTTCTGAAAGATGACTTATGATTGTTTGGAGAGGGTTTCTCAATGTCAGGACTACTGACATTTCAGGCAGGATGATTTTTGTGGTGGGGGCTGTCCTTTGCATTATAGGATGTTTAGCTGCATCCCTGGCCTCTGCCTACTAGATGCCAGTAGCACCTCCCCCTTGTTGTGACAACCCAGAATATCCCGGCACACTGCCAAATGTCCCTGGTGTGCAAACTGCTCCTTTAAGGATACTTTTCGTGATACTTGTTTCAATCACTCTAGGTTTTTACCCCCCCTTGCGTTTATTATTATTTTTTTAATATTTTGAGGAGAGACAGAGTGTGAGTGGGGGAGGGGGAGAGAGAGAGAGAGAGAGAGAGAGAGAGAGAGAGAGAGAGAGAATCTAAAGCAGGCTCTGAGCTAATAGCACAAGCAGACGTGAGGCTCGAACCCACGAACTGTGAAATCATGACCTGAGCTGAAGTTGGACACTTAACTGACTGAGCCACCCAGGTGCCCCACCCTGCGTTTATTTTTTAAATGGTTCTGTGTAGTCGTGCTTAATAGGTTCATTTCTTGAGGAGTCTAACATTTCATGAAAAGTGTGTGTGCACGCACTTTGTTAGCGGAAGCATGAGCTATCCCCCCTCGCCTCAGGATACACAGGGAGAAAACTTACACAAAGGTCACCAGCGAGCAGAATCTTGACTCTCAGCTGGCGCCTCCCTCACTCCCCAGGCCCCCTCTAGCCCCAGGCTGAGCACCGCTGCTGCACAATCCCCGCCCCCCCCTCCCCCACTGCAGGCTGCCACCGCCCCTGAGCTGCGCTCTTTCACACTCACCGCAAGCTCTTTGTTTGCCCTACAGTGCACCATTGTGTATAAACAAACACGGTCCTTCCTCCTGGGCCTGGCACGAGGCTTTCTCTGGGCCTCTCCTCTCGCCTGGTGCATCTATCAACCACCTTGGGCTGAGCCAGGCCCTTTGGCACTGGGCGCCTGGCTCTCTTTGCTGGCTAATCTGTTCCGTGTGGTACACTTCTCTCCAAACGGGCCATGTCAGTTCCTGGAAAGCGGGGCTGACTCAAACGAGGAATCCACTTCTACTATGCACCCATCCCCAGCCCAGCCTTATGCCAGGCACCCAACAGCTCCTCAAGCGCATTACGTTGAACTTGGCATTTAATCCCTGCCCAAGGCTGCTCTTCCCATCTGGTTTCCAAAGGCTCTCCCCTCTCCCATCCCCCCACCCCCTTCTAGGCCCTTCTCCAATCCCTCCCCACCTGTCAGTTACAATCCTCCCAGATTCAGCTCAAAAAGCTGCCCTTAAGGTGGAATTAAATCTTTTCCTCCTTGCTGAGAGCCAGCCTATCACCTCTCGCCTACACACATCTGTAATACCTGGCACACGACCTTGCATTTTATGTTAGATCTAACGTGAGCCTGCCTCACCTTCTCCACCCACTCACACCCCGCTGTGAGCACCCTAAAGAAGGGGGCTGAGAACTGTTTCTCCTCGCCCTCCCAATTCTCCTTCAGCGCCTTTGGGGCCTGGCTGCCCAGCATTTAATGAGTTTTTTGTTGAACAGAAAAGAAACAGGTGCACAAATGTCCCTAATCCAGAAACTGACGCCCCGTAAAGATCCTTGAACACACTCCGTTAAGGGGTAGCTCCCTTGTTGGCCAGTGTCCTCAGACGGGCGATGCCCCACCTCGGGGCAAACTCACCAGGCGCCCGCAACCCTGCCGAGCCGGGGCCCCGACGTCACATGATTCTCCAATCACATGATCCCGCAAAAAGTGGGGGAGGGTGGGAAGAGAGACGTAGGGAGGGAGGAACGAGAACTGAGTATGAAAGCAACACAGCTTTCCAGGCTGGCTCCGCCTCTACATGGACCAATAGCCAGTAGAAACGCGACATTCTGGATATCTGGCCAATGGAAATTGAGGTGGGCGGGCCATCGCGCTGCCAGGCCCAAGTCCGGGAGCTTCCCGGTCGCGGCTACCCTGCTAGCACGGAGCGGGTCCCAGGTAAGGAGGGCGGCCGCGCAGATCTCTCGCTTGCTCCTTCCCAGGGGTCTGGCCAAGCGGACATGAGGGCGTGAGATTCTTCCGGAATTTCAGCCGGGAAGCAAGAGAAGACTGGCTTAGAGAAACTCCTTTCGGGATTTCCGATGCACTGGAGGCAGTTTTAAGGGGTGGGAGTAAGTGGTGACTGCAATGACCCTCGTGAAAAAGGGGCTCCCTCCATCTCCAGCATCCCCGGAAGCTGCAGCCCTTCCCCCCAAAGCTAGGGCCACTCTGTTCTTGAGCCGGCTCCGGCCGCGTCCCGGTGCTGGTGGTGGTGTTGGCGGGTGGTCCCCGGCCCCTGGTCCCGCAGCTCAGAGGGCTGCGAGTGGGAACGAGTGGACCCTGGCTCGTTCAAAAGGAGTAGGGACTTGGGAGTGGTGACTGAACCCCTGGGTTGTGTCTGATTCTCCCTTACTTCCTCTGGAGCGGGGTGGGACCAGCTAACTTCCGCCTCTCCCTGCCACTTTCCTGCTCCCTCGCAGTTGGGTTCCCTCACCTTTTGGGAATCTCTCTCCTGACGCTTGGAGTTGGGGGCTGCCACCTAGTGGAGGATGACAGAGCTGGGGGCTTGCAGAGACTGGCTCCGGTCCTCCCTCTCTACTGTGGGCTGGAGTGAGAGAGGCTGCCTTCAGAACCCTACTCAGAGGAGTTAGGCCCCTTCTTCCCCCATCCCTGATCCTGCGTGTGTGTGCACGTCTGTACATGTGTATTCACTAGAAGCACTCGCTATATTCCCTAACCTTAGGACACCAAGGACGGAAAGGATGCATAAATAAGTCACTAGGGTGTTCAATGGTCTGAGATCTTTGCAGACAGGCATCCCTTCTGGCTTAGGCCAGGGTAGCCGGTCGGCCTATGAAGGGTTGAGGCTGGATTCCCAAGAAGCAGGTGGGACCTAGATGCCTTGCCTGGGAGCTGTGGGTGTGGAGGAGAGAGTGAAAGGGGCCAAGGTTCAGGATCAGCAAGTCAGTGGCTTCCTGGAAATGATCTTTGAGCTGGGAATGGGGCACTGAGGAAAGCCAGGTGAGGGAGAGAGGGTGCCAGTGACTGGGTGAGTGTAAGTCCTTGCCACACATGGTGTGCAGTGTCCACCCACGGAGTCATGGGGAAACTGAGGCCCAGAGGCAGGAAGCTACTTTTGAGGCTCTCACGATCCACGTGGCAATTCTAGGACTAGCGCTCAAGTGCAGGATCCAGGAGGCCCCTGCACTGCTCATTTCTGTTCTGCCTTGTCCACCTGCTGGGAAAATGCTTGTCTCCCTCCTATACTTGGACCCCAGGCCTCTAGCGTCCTGGGATTTGAGGTCCATTCCTGGGCACTGTCCATGGTGCCATTTTGTGAAACAGACCCAGGTCCTGTATGTTTTGGAGCCATCAAAGCCTGTCATCTCCATGACTTGATCTAGGACATGGGCATGTTACAGAACATCTCTGAGCCTCAATTTCCTCCTTTGAAAAACAAAGGAAATACTACTTTGGATGGTCCTTGCAAAGAAGAAAGAAAATAATACAGTGTTGTAACTGGCCCATGAGGGGGTCAACAAACATTACTGTTTTTGCTCCTCTAGGAGGGGTAACATCTCCTGGGCCCATCCCATTGAACTAGCAGGGCTGGCTGAGTTTGAGGAAGAGTCATTTAGGAAGTGAGAGGCCCTACAGAGACTGATGATCAGTTTCTTCAGCTGTGGCACCTGGGTGGGCCCATGTGGTCCTCGCCACAAACTGCTGAGTTTTGGCTTTGGGGTAGGGAGAGAAGCAGAGGTTGAGGGTGGTATGATTGAGGAGCCTGAAGGGTCCAGTGGTGTTGGAGGGCACCTTAGAACAGAGGTGTCTCAGAGGCTGGCCCAGCCTGCGCAGCCCCTTCCCTGGGTGCGGTGGGGACAGTCAGCGGGCAGGTGTGGCTGGCCTCTGGGAAAGGCAGCTCAGGTTACACTGACTACCACACTTCCTGTTTCACTTTCTCAACTCAGTGGTTTCCCATGTCATGATGTGACACCCCCACCTCGCCCCCACCAGGCCTTGGCAGGTGTGACGGTGGCATCAGATGAGGAGGCATCTGGAGGGTCTGGCTGGGGTAGTGGAACCCTGGCTTTTCTTCAAGGGGGACTCCCTCTTTGCTCCCCAGCCCAGTCTTCCCATGACTACTGTTGCCTCCTCACCCCCTGGAGGTGCCCATCTCCCTACAGATCAGACCCCCAAATTTTCCTTTTATATGTCTACATCTTTTATTAAAGATTTTATTTATTTTTTTAATGTAATCTCTACATACAACGTGGAGCTCGAACCTGCAACCCTGAGATCGAGTCGTCTGCCCTACTGACAAACCCCTCACACACCTACATCTTTACACACTTACCCCAGAGACTGAGGCATTTGGCCATGTTTTGGGGATGTGGATTTCTTTTTAATGTTTTTACTTATTTTTGAGAGAGAAGGAGACACAGCGTGAGTGGGGGAGGGGCAGAGAGAGGAGACACAGAATCCGAAGCAGGCTTCAGGCTATGAGCTGTCAGCACAGAGCCTGATGCAGGGCTCGAACTCACAAATTGCAATATCGTGACCTGAGCCAAAGTCGGGTGCTCAACTGACTGAGCCACAGATTGACACATGTAGTTGCATCAGTATTCATGCTCATTGCTGTAGGCGTGCTGGTGCATGCGTGACACACATACAGGACATATACAGGAAGCTGAATCTTGGGGCACTCATCTTTTTTTTCTGTGGGGACAAGGAATTGTTGGAGAGGATCAGGTAGCATCTGTCCTTGGCCTGGGCTGGACTGGCCCCAGACTCAAGGGTCACATGGGCTTACGCTGGTTGCCAAGGCCTCTTGGTATTTTTGCAGGCAGACCATGTGGACTCTGGTGAGCTGGGTGGCCTTAGTGGCCGGGCTGGTGGCTGGAACGCAGTGCCCAGATGGTCAGTTCTGCCCTGTGGCCTGCTGCCTGGACCCAGGAGGAGTTGGCTATCGCTGCTGCAATCCTGTTCTGGTGAGCGCCCTTCAACCCAGGCGAGAGCTGGCAGCCTGGGATTTCCCGAAAGGTCACCTTAGTTTGGCCAGAGAAGGGGGCCGAGCTTGGATCCTTCGGCTTATCGTCTCCTCTCACTTCACTTTCCAGGGCAAGGGGCCCACAGCGCTGAGCAGGCACCTGGGCAGACCCTGCCAGATAGATGCCCATTGCTCTCCTGGCTACTCCTGCCTCCTCACCATCTCGGGGACCTCCAGCTGCTGCCCGTTCCCAGAGGTGAGGGCACCATTAGCTCAAAAGAGGGGCTCAAGTCTACATTTAGACGTTTCCTCCACTTGCCCCAGGTAAAAAGGCCTTGCCAATGCAGGCGTCTCTGTGTCCCACAGGCTGTGTCGTGTGGTGACGGCCGCCACTGCTGCCCACGGGGCTACCACTGCAGCGCTGACGGGCGGTCCTGCTTCCAAAGAGCAGGTGCGGCAGGGGTGGAGGTGGAGGGCAGGCAGATGGGTGGCATGTGGAGACTGGACTGCCCAGGAACCCAGCCATCTGGGTGACCTGATTCCTGACCTTGTGTCCTCATTCCTGTGGCATCTGTATGAAGCCACGCCTTTGCTCTGGACAGAGGGGCACACTAGGCTAGGAAGGGGCAGGGGAGGATGCCAGTCTCCAGGCCCGGGGCCAGGCACTGGGAGGGTGGAGAGAGGCCAAGCTGGGCTGGTTGAAGGCCAACCCAGGCAGTGGATGTCCCTGCCCTGTGCCGTGTTGCTGAGGCAATGACTGGCTTGTGGGGAGAGGGGGTTGGGGTGCCTTGGAGAACACCCAGCCCCCTAGCCCCCCGTAGCCAGGCCTGCAGGCCCTGGTGCCAGCCGCCCCTTGAGTGATGGGTGTAATGGTTTTCACGGACTGGGTTGGCGAATCCTGGGTCATCCTGTCCACAGATACCAACCCCTTGGGTGCTGTCCAGTGCCCCGATGGCCGGTTCGAATGCCCCAACTCCTCCACGTGCTGCACGATGTTAGATGGATCCTGGGGGTGCTGCCCCATGCCCCAGGTAACAGCTTGGGGAAGATGGGGGGCGGGGCAGTAGGGGCAGAACAAGGGGCTGGAGGGAGCAAAGACAGCATCAGAAGCATCTCTCGTCAGGCTTCTTGCTGTGAAGACAAGGTGCACTGCTGCCCCCACGGTACCTCCTGTGACCTGGCTCACGCCCGCTGCCTCACAGCCACAGGCACCCACCCCTTGGCAAAGAAGATCCCTGCACAGAGGAGTAACCGGGCAGGTTAGGAGGTGGGAGACACGGGGGTTGGGGGTTGAAAGTGGGGCGAGGCCTCATCTCGCTCCCAGCTGGGGAAGAATTCCCCCACCATCTTGGCTGCCCGGCACATCTTTCTCCCCTTCCAGTGGTCCTGTGCCCCGACGCACAGTCCCAGTGCCCCGATGGCTCTACCTGCTGCGAACTGCCTAGTGGGAAGTACGGCTGCTGCCCGATACCTAATGTGAGTGAGAGTCTGTGTGCCCGTAGCCACCCAGCCTGGACACCTGAGGACTCCAGGGGGTGGGGCCGGCTGGCAGGCTGTTGGGAGCCTGGCTGCTCAGGATTCGAGCTGCCCCCTAGCGGGGGATTGAGTCAGTGTCTGCTGTCTCCTGGCTGCTCCCTGAGAGCTGACTGAGACCAGAAGTCACAAAGCCCTTCCCCCACCCCCACCCAGGCCGTCTGCTGCTCGGACCACCTGCACTGTTGTCCCCAGGACACCGTGTGTGACTTGGTCCAGAGCAAGTGCCTCTCCAAGGAGAACGCTACGGACCTCCTCACCAAGCTGCCAGCGGACACAGGTACCAGAATCCGGCCACGGACCCCATTCCACCTGCACCGTGCGCAGCAGCCCTCTGCCAAATTGTCCTGGGAACAGATACGGCGCTGGGGGACTGATGGCCACATGGGTCCCATGGGGCAGGTACAGCCCCTTTCCTCCATGCTGGTCGTTGCCTTTGGATCACTGCGGGGGCAGCCTAAATGCCCTCTCCATCCTCAACATCTGGTTCTAGGTTTGGGTACCCCAAGGGCTCCCAGTGCCACTGCTGACCTGTTCTTGTACTCCTCACAGTGCAGGAGGTGAAGTGTGACATGGAGGTGAGCTGCCCAGATGGCTACACCTGCTGCCGCCTACAGTCAGGGGCCTGGGGCTGCTGCCCTTTTGCTCAGGTACCCAGGAGTAGTGGGTGGGCTGGACTAAGCAGAAGGCGGCAGCAAGCTGAGCCCCTATGCCCACTGTCCCCTGTCCATCTACCCTAGGCTGTGTGCTGTGAGGACCATGTACACTGCTGCCCAGCCGGGTTCAAATGTGACACGGCGAAGGGCACCTGTGAGCAGCAGGCCCAGCAGGCACCCTGGATGGTACAGGCCCTTGCCCACCTCCACCTGCCGAAACCCCAGGCCATGGAGGACGATGTCCCTTGTGATAACGTCACGAGCTGTCCCTCCTCCAATACCTGCTGTCGACTCGAATCTGGGGAGTGGGGCTGCTGTCCTGCCCCAGAGGTGTGTGGGGAGGGGGACAGCTCGGGGGTGGGGGGACAGTGTCTTGGCCTGGGTGGGTTTGCTTAGCCTCCTGTTGCTTTGCTCCTCTGTCCCCTGTCTGGCCCATGGCTAGCACACCAGCTCTGTCAGATTCCATCCCAGCCCGAGTCGCTGGGAGGAGGGGCGGGAGGAGGGGTAGGCTGGGGCTTTCCGTCCCACACAGTAGCTTCCTAGACCATCCTTTTCTGCCACTCCCCTGCCCCCCCACAGGCTGTCTGCTGCTCAGACCACAAGCATTGCTGCCCGCATGGCTATACCTGCTTGGCTGAGGGGCAGTGTCAGAGAGGGAAGAAGGTGGTGACTGGATTGGAGAAGATGCCTGCCCGCCGGCGTTCCCTGTCTCACCGCAGAGACACGGGCTGTGACCAGCACACCAGCTGCCCAGTGGGGCAGACCTGCTGCCCAAGTCTGAGTGGGGGCTGGGCCTGCTGCCAGTTGCCTCATGTGAGTACCCACCCGCCTGCCTCGGGGAGCGGGGGGCAGGGAGCGGTGCTGAGGCCTCCCGGGGAGAAGGGGAGGGCCTTCAATGCCACTCTGTCCCTCCCAGGCTGTGTGCTGTGAGGACCGCCAGCACTGCTGCCCGGCTGGGTACACCTGCAACGTGAAGGCCCGGTCCTGTGAGAAGGAGGCCGGCTCTGCCCACCTTGCTGCCCACCTGGCCCGTGGCCCTCGCATGGGTGTGGGGAATGTGGAATGTGGGGACCGCCACTTTTGCCATGATAACCAGACCTGCTGCCGGGATAGCCAAGGGGGCTGGGCCTGCTGTCCCTATCGCCAGGTCAGTGCCACCTCTCCCCCAGTGTCCGCCCCTCCCAGGCTGGGTGTTCGTGGGAGCCGGGTCCTGCTGTGTCGAGATCTGACTCCCCTCTCTGGCCATCCAGGGAACCTGCTGTGCAGATCAGCGTCACTGCTGTCCTGCTGGCTTCCGATGTGGGGCCAAGGGCAGCAAGTGTCTTCGCAAGGAGAGCCTGAGCTGGGACATGCCTTTGAAGGACCCAGCCCCGAGACCCCTGCTGTGAGGAGAGACTGAGGACTGAAGACACCTCGCAGCCCTCGGGACCCTGCTCGGAGGGTGCCCACTGCTCAGGCCTCCCCAGCACCTCTCCCCCCACTGAATTCTCCCGGATTCCCCCATACTGAGTCCCTCCCCCCTTCATGGCAAGGGGGGCCTCAATCTAAGGCCTTCCCTGTCTCTAGGAGGGCTGTGGCGAAAGCCATGTTACAAGCTGCCATCCTCTCCTCCAGTTTCCGTGGAGCCTGTGGCCAGGTGCTCTTCCCTATCCACAGGTGTGTGTGTGTGTGTGTGTGTGTGTGTATGTATGTGTGTGCGCGTGTGTGCTGCAGTAAAGTTTGTACACTTTCTTAATAGTGTCTGATTTGGCCGCCCTGCCTGCCCCGCACTGCGCAAGGGCCCCTGGCCCATATCCACATTCCCCAACCCCACAGAAAGACCCACACGGAGTTAATCTCACCAGTTTTATATTTGCTGTTACCCACAGCAATCCCATCACATTACCCTCTAGTCCCCAGAGCTGCCCCAGCCACCAGCCCTGTGACCTAGTAGCCCAGAGGTGGGCTAGTCAGCAAGCAGCATCCCCTCCCCTCCCGGGGGTCCACAGAGAAGGCCCCCTCCCTTCCCAGCCCTCACACTAGCTGCTGAGGTCGGTTGCCCCTTCCTGTTTTCCCACAATAGATCTTTCTATGTACAACCACGTTTATACAGGCACTGCTGCCCCCCACCCAGCCCTCCTTCCCCAGCACCTCCCGGATGGGAGCCTGGATCCCTCCCACCTCCCTCTCGGAGGCCAACACGGGTCCCTCCCGAGACATTACCCAGCACATACCACTGGACAGCTCCGCAGGCCCCTGGGCGCCTCTCCAGGTGGGGGACTGGAGGCTAAGGGCGCCGGCCCCCGCGGGCCCCCGCGGCACGCACCCTCGGGGAGGGCCCGGGTGGAGGGGACGGGGCGGGAGGCGGGGCCGGGGCGCTACTTGACGTTGAACACCATGAGGGGCCGCTCCTCCCGCCGCTGCCAAGGGCTCTTCTTGTCGCCCGCCTCGTCGCCCACCTCCGCCCCCAGCTCGTCCTCCGGGCTGGTGAGCGAGTCGCGCCGCAGCTCGCTGGCGCTGCTGCGGGAACTGTCCCCGCGGCTGCGGCCCCGACCCCGGGGCACCGTGGCCGCTCGGCCCTCG
>NC_043716.1:40365466-40373532 GCF_006229205.1 Suricata suricatta
CGCGGGCGCCTCCGGGCTCGGCGGCCGGGCGGCTGGCAGAGCGCGGCTTGGCGCGGAAGAAGTCGTCCCGGGAGGCGGCCAAGTCCCTAGAGCTGGAGAAGGCTGAGTGCAGGGGGCCCGGGGGCGGAGCCTCAGGGTCCCCCGACGGGGCGGGCTCCAAGGGTCCCCCACAAATGAGGTGGAGCTGGGACATCGAGGTGGCCTGGTCTCGTTTGTTACCGTCAGAGGGCCCCGACAGCTGCAGCTTGCGGTGCTGTTGCCTCGGCTTCAGGCAGCGCCTCCTGGAGGGTGTTGGGGGGAGGGGCGACCCGGACCTCAGGAGAAGGTGGGAGGCCTGAGCTGCTCCCTAGCCCCGCAGTTGCAAGGTGAGGGATGGATATAGTTGGCGGGGTGGGGAGAATGCCTGAGACTTGAGAGAACTGTTGGGGAACCCAGGTGGGCCTTGGGAGAGGTCTGTGGGAAGAGCTTGAGTGTCTGTGGGAGCCCTCCCCCAGCTGCCAGCAGCTCTGCCCATGGGGTTCCCCTGAAGGTAAACTACAGTCCTTAGCTTGTAGGAGGTGCTGTGAGAACCTGGGGGGAGACGTAGGCCAACCAGGGGACTGTCTAGCCTGAGGTGGGAGCAGCTGCCGTTGGAGGGGCCTGGCCTGAATGTCCCGCCTCCTCTCCCCCCAACTTCTCTAGCCACCAGTCTCTCAGGTCTGTGCCTGTGCATTGGCTCTCCTTTCCTGTCAGTGCCTTGCAGATTAGAATTGCATTTTTTGCATCTTTGGGGCCCATGCGCTCAGCCCAACACCAGGCCCAGAGAAGGTGTGGTCTGCATGGCATGAGGGGAGGCTGGGGGATAGGGAGGCACTCACCGGCAGTAGTAGATGAGCAGACACAGCAGAATGAGCACGAGCAGGGCCAGGGCTGCCAGGATGGTGAGCAGGAAGATGGTGTGGTAGGTGCCAATGTCCTGGATGCCTGATGTGATGGTGACCAGTCCTGTGCCAGGCAAGAGCTTAGCATTCCAGGCGTGGATGTCCTGCCTGGCTTTTCAGGAGTCCACACTCCCAAACTCCCCTTCCCTTACTGCCCCCTGTCATGGTTGTCCTGCCCCCCAATCTCTCACCAGTGGTGGGGGAAGCCATGGCAGCTGCCCAGTACCCCAGCTGGGGGGAGATGAAGGTCCAGTAGAGCTGCCGGCCTTCCTTCCGGATCACACCAGTGCCGTTGCGTACCCACAGCCCTGGAGAGGCAGGAGTTTCGTGCAACTCAATGCCACCCCCCACCTCTGCCCCAGGGAAGTCCCACTTTTCTTCCCCCAGACTCCAGCAGCTAAACCCCTTGAGGCACTCACCACTCTTGGGGTCAAACCTCCAGGCTGGAATGCTAGTGCCCGCAGTAAGGGCACGAGGCTCTGAGGGTACGGGCAGGGACAGGTGAATGGGGCCCGAGAGTGGCACTTCAGTTCCATTGCCTGTTAGCAGGTGCACGCTCACAGCAGCCAGGGGCATCAGCTCTAGCCAGGAGCCATTGCCTGCAGGGGGAAGGGGGTGGGGAGGGGGGGAAGGAGACACAAAGGCTGAGGGTTAAGTCCTGGTTGGGGGAGGACATCCCTTCCATGCTTGACACCCTGCATACCTGAGCTGGAGGTCTCAGTGCCCAGGAAGGCAGGGAAAGCACGCATTTCCTGCTGGGTGCTGGCGGGTGTGAGCGAGGCCCAGAGCTGGCTGTAGGTGGAGCTGACCGGCAGGCGGGCAGCCCGGCGCTGGAACTGCACCCAGGGCTGGGAGCGGGCACCTGGATGGAGAGGTGGGGGCTGCTGTGGATTGGCCAGGGACAAGGCTCCCCAGGGACCAGAGCAGAAAGCAGGTATCTGAGGAGAAGGGAGCTGTTGGGTCAGGCCACTTGAGAAGGTCAGGGCGGGTGGTGACCCTGGGAGAGAACTGGGCATTCATAGAATGTTAACCTGGGAACGACATGGACCTGACATCTAGCCCTGGCTTCGTGACCCTGAGCAAGTTACCTGCCCTCTCTGAAACACTGGGTCCTTATTAACCCATAAAATGCTGAGATTCAGGTCCTCAAACAGTTACTCCTGAGCACTGTGTGGTGACACTGTGCTAGGTCCTAGGGATACAAAATTGAATAAGACACAATCCACAATTATCTGCCTTCAAGTTCACAGTCTTGCACAGCACTGTCCATTTTGGCACCCAGTAGAACTTTTTGCTCTGATGGACGGAAGCGTTCTCTGTCTGGGCTTCCTGTTACAGTGCCCATTAGACATGTGTGGCTCCTGGGCCCTTGAAAGGTGGCTCGCGTGGCTGAGAAACTGGGTTCATTTTTAATTTTTAAAAATGTAAGGAATTTTTAATTTATTTAAATAGCCCCATGTGGCTAGTGACTAGTGCATTACACAGCTTAGGGTGTGTGTGTCTGTCTGTCTTGGGGTAGAGGGGACATATAAACAGAATTCTAATACAATATGGCCGTAGCTAACATTTATTAAGCTTTAAGATATAGTGGACACTATTCTAACCAGGCTTCCTGTGTTAACCCCTATCATTAGTACAACCGCCTCTGAAGGAGGTGCTTTCATTATCAACCCTGTTGTATACATGCAGAAACGGAGACAGGAGCAGTTTCATGACTTGCCCAGGGTCACAATCCTGGAGCCCAACTGAAGCCCAGTAAGTGTGGTGCCTGCCCAACTTCTCAGCCCCTTTTAACTTCCTTCCTTGCCATTAAAATAGGGTGCAAAGGGCGCTCCCCCCACCCAGCTGGGGAACGTCCTGTGGAGTCTTGCAGGATGAGTAAGACTCCACCGGAGAATAAGATATAAAGGGACCTCCAGGTGAACGGACAAGAGAAAGGCCCAGAGGCATGGGGCAGTGTGCTGGGTGGCCAACCTCAGGTGACTGAGTGACATGTAGGGCCTGCAGGGCACAGCTTTGTGAGGGACTTGAGGCTTGACTTGGAAAGCAGTGGGGGCCATGGGAGGGCTGTAAGCAAGGGGGCAACAAAGAGATAATTTGGCATTTTATTATTTTTTAAAGTAGGCTCCACACCTGACATGGGGCTTGAACTCACAACCTTGAGATCAAGAGTTGCATGTTCTACCGACTGAGCCAGGCAGATGCCCCTCATCTGCATTTTGCAAACCTCCACAGACGGTTTTTAGAAGCCTCTGGTTAGGGACCAGGGAGATGAAGATAAGCAAACCAGTAGCTTGGGGACCAGGGCGCAAGCTAAGAATATAAATTGGAGAGGGGGATTCTCTCTCTCCAAAGTCCACTATGGCTCCCAGGTACTAGCCAGATCAACCAGCCTGCACCAGGCACCCACCTGCATTCCCTGCACCCTCGCTGTCCACTTGTGCCCCTGCATCTGGATCCCTCTCCAGTGAGGGCACCTTTGCTCCCCCTTCAACTCCTGGGCCCACACGGTCCTGTAGCACCTGTCCCCAAATTCTCTTGCCCTGCTACACTCACAGGGTAGGGTTGTCTCAACACTGAAGGGGGCTGCCCTCTACTCCATTGCTCTGCCTGCTTTGTAATTAGCTGAGGGTTTGCAGTGATCTGTTTGTTGGTCTTCCTATTGGTCTGTGACCTCCACAAGGCAGGGAGCGAGTTCTTCCTTCCCATTGTTCCCCAGCCCCAGACACAATGCCTGGCGCAGCCCAGAGACCGAAGCTGTGAGTAGACAGGTACCACTGTGGCCTTGCACTTGACAGTTGTCCAGTAGCTGTGGAATGACCCCCTTGCAGCCTTCTAACATAGCCAGGCACCCGGCAGGTGCACAAGAAATACATGTAGATCCACCAGTGAAACAGGTGGCAGCGAGTGGGGATTCTAACAGCAGGAGTAGAGGGAGAATAGAAACCACGAGAAGCCCCAGTAATAATTGACATTTATTGACCACCTTCTGTGCTGTTTTTTCTTCTTTGCACGTTTGATGATATTTAATCCTTACTTCAATTTGATGATATAGATGCTATCAATATCCACATCTTACAGATGAACAAACTAAGGCTCAGAGAGGTTAAGGGACTTGCTCAAGGGCATCCAGCTAACGTGTGAAAGAGTGGAGCTCTCTATACCCAGGTCAGGCGGGACGAAGAGGAGCTGGTATCAGGTGGGGGAGGGGAGTTAGAGGAGCCTTACCAGGAGAGCCCAAGAGGATGTGCACCAGGTCCTCATAGAGGATGAGGGTGGCCGGCCGCTCGGGGAGGAGGTAGAGGCTGACTGATGCATACACTGTGGGAGGGGTGGCCTGTCAGCACCAGAGAAGCCCCCCCCCCACCAGCCAACCCCAGGCCAGGCACCCCTTCCATCTGAATCCCAGTGACTTCATCCTCCTTCAGCCCCCTCTGTGTACCCCAGCCTGGGCAGCAGCTGCTGGAAAGCCTGCCCCCTCCACCCCTGAGGACTATTTTGGGAAGGGGCTGATGGGGTCAGCTGCTGCTCCCCCCTCCACCTGCCCCTGCACTCACAGGGCAACTTGTCAACACGCCAGGGCACAGAGTTGGTGAGGAAGCCAGGGCGAGCAGCAGTGACCAGCACCCAGGTGCCCAAACGGTAGCTGAGGGGCAGAATGGCCACGCCTTCTGAGTCCGTGGTGCCGGCGGCAAGCAGCATCCGGTTCCCAAACACATCCACTGAGGCCCGGGCCAAGGGCACCAGCTCCCCGCTCACATACACCTGCACCTTGATCAGGATCTCTGTGGGGTGAGGAGAGTGAGGAGGAAGGGGGGAGAAGAGAACTGGAGGGAGCCCCACCATCAGAGGAGGGGGCTGTGGGTTAGGTGCAGCTTTGGGGTCCCGGCGAGACAAGGTTTGGTAAGAGCATTGGTAGGGCCCTCATTTAAACCTCACATCAGCCTGTGAGGTAGGTGGTGCTAACACATGCAATTTCTCCGCATTTTAACATTTCTGAACTCAGATTATGCCAATGATTGATGATGTCATGATTACAACTGGCAGTATTTTTTTCTTTTCTTACTGGCACATGAAATAATGGTGCATCTTACAGTCAATGATGTATTAGACTCCCTCAAATATGTTCTTAGTCCATTTTACAGATACAGAGGCTGAGGCTCAAAGTTTACATACTTGCACTGCAGTTAACAGGCGATGACCTGGGGCCCAAACCTGGGAGTCTAACTCTAGACCCAAATTCTTAACCACTGGACCCAAAGGGGCAGGTGTCAGCGAGGGGAGAGGGACGAGGGCTGAGAAAGAAGGGCTAAGCAGAGGACCGAGGGTCTGCAGATGGAGAGGAGAGAGATCAAGATTCAGCCAATGAAAAGGGCAGGGAGGGAGTCTGGGTCAGAGTTCTGGTTCTGAAGAAAAGGCTGGGAAAGGGGACACTTGGGAGCTGGTCATTCCCCTCATTCATCCTCTTCCCAGAATCCTTTGCACAAGCCTGTTTCCTTTCAGATTTAGGGACTCACCCCAGGCCCTAAGCCCAAACAAGTACCTCCTGACCCCTCCCCCTCATGAGTACTGCCTGCCCCCTCCCAGCTGGTCAGCTACAAGTCAGTCACCATGGCAACGCCCTCATTCCTCCCAGGAGATGGGCAGAGAGCTGGGGCCCTGGCAAGGGGAAGGAAATCTGGGGGGCTGACCCAGGCCCAAGGGAGACTGGTGTGGAGAGGGCTGAGAAGAGAAGTCCCAAGTCTTTTGCTTTCCAGCCACCTCCTCCCCTAGACCCACGACAGTTTGTCCAGGGTGGGCCTGCAGGTGTCCTAAGCGCAGAGTGACCCGGTGGGGACCAGGCCTGGAGTTGCCGTGCCGTATTCCCCAGGCAGCCTCTCTGATCCATGTTACCATCTACTTCTCTTCACTCAGCAAGGTCCCTCCCTCAAGAACATACCTCATCCCTACCTTGCTGCTAATAATGAGAGTAGGTGTCTATACCTAGAAAGGTACAGACGCCTTATTGCAGGGCCCAGGAGATGGGTGGGGAGTGGGTTGGGTGCTGGACACAAACTTAGGGGAGTCCACGTTTCTTGGAAGCTCAGGGCTACAGGGCATGGGGAGGTAAGGGGGACTCGTGGGTGGGGTCTGACACTCAACAGTGACAGGTGTCTTGTCTCAGGCTTCCAACCCCAGGGCCAGCGACACGCCTGGCCCTGGCATCCCATCCAGCTGTTCTGAACCCACCTCCCTCACCCCTCCCAGGCCAAAGCCCAACTTGGCAGGGTGGGTGCACACACTTGACTCTGTCCTACTCTCTGCTTTTCCCCGGAGCTGACAGGCTCCCTGCCCCTCCTCCACTACCACCCAGGAGGAATTCTGAGAAGCCAGAGGGGCTTGGCTACTCCCCACGCCTACCCCAGCCAGGAGCAGCTGGATGGAGCAGCTGGGAAAAGGGGACCCAGGAGTCTGGAATATGGTCATTTGAGGGAATGCTTTGGGTTCCAGGATCAGAGCCTCAGAGGGGAAGGGGCCCAAGGAACACGACAGGGGGGATGGGCAGGCCTGAAGGAGACATTGGTGGGAAGGGGTGGGCAGGTGTCCAGCAGATTCTCTTCCCGCTTCCCCTCAACCTGGGCTCTCCAGCCAGTGGCCTGGGAGAGGGCCCTATCCTGGCTCTATTCCAGCCAGTGCCCTGGGCCCCCTCCCCTGGGGTACAGGACTTGAAGGAGAGGCTTCTTGAGAACCCAGGGGCCCCCTTCCTAACCATCAAACCCTCCTCTCCTCCCGCAGAGAGCAGGGAAGACTGAGGCCAGAGGTGAGCCTTCCCCATTTCTCAAGCCTGACATTCCATACAATATTCGCCTCTCCTGGCTTCAGCCCTGCCTCATTCCAGGAGGAAATCCGACCCCCTCCCTTCATCCGGACCCCACTTCCCTCATCCAGACACCCCCCCTTGCTCTTCCTGTCAGCTCCTTGGTGGGGAGATGAGGAATGGAGAGCACCGTTCCAGGCAGGGTCCACAGTGGGAACAGTCGCCGCGGTGGTGGGGCAAGGGGCTGGAAGGTGGGCACAGGGCTAGAGTGGGCGGAGGCCCCTGAGAACCCAGGCGTCAGTAGGGAGTCATGGTCTAGCTCTCCCACCCTCTCTCGCTGCAGGAGACCACCCCACCCCCACCTCACACACCCACCTGGGCCCGTGAGGCGCCGGGAGGCTCTCCTCCACTGCGATGGAGAGGTTAGATGAGGAGGGGTGACCTGGGGGCGGGCTGGGCATAGGAGTGGCTGGTGGCCTGCTGGACGGGAACCCAGGCACCTGCCCTCCTCGCCGCACAGCCCACCGCCAGCTAGCCAGCTCAGCATGGCTCCGCCGCCACAGCCCTGCCATGCGCTTTGGCTGGCAATCACCGCGGATCCCCTTTTCCAGATCTCCCCCAAACTGCATGCCCTCCCCCTCAAGGTTTGACAGCGTTTCTTTGGTACACCCCCAATTCTGAACCCGGGAGGGGGGCCGGTCGGGGGCTGTTAGGCTCCAAAGCGAAGAACCCCATTCGAGCAGTCAATCCGCCCACTGCCTCACCCACTCCCCCTTCCCCCCTCCCCCCCCCTTTCCAACCCAGCTCAAGGCGCCCAGCCCCCGTCCGGGTCCGAGGTGGCAGCCGTTGCTTGCGCCCCCACCCAGCCCGCGTCGGGAGCGAGGAACCCGCAGGGGGCTGCGGAGCGGGCGCCCGCCCCAGCCCGCCCCTGGGCGGGTGTCTTCGGTAGACAATGGCTCAGGCAGCAGCGCCTCGAGGACCAGGAGAGAGAAAAACAAGGCGAGAGGGGGCGGCGGCGCGGAGCCGGGGGACCCCCGCTCTCTCCATTGTGTCTCCCCAAGACCCCCGCCCTGGCAGTCTCTCCCTCTCCCTTCCTCCTCTCCCCCGTAAGCGCCCACCCGAAGTCGCTCGGCTCCCCCCACCCAAACCCAGGAAACAGAGTACCCCCCCAATTCACGAGCCCAGCGATGAGGGGGCTGGCGGGCGGGGGCCCGATGGAGGGGGCGCAGGCCCGCGATCGCTGCCCCTCCTGGCCAAGACTCACCCTGCGGGCTGGGGGGCTCCGGCGGCGACTTGCCGGGAGCCCGGGAGGCGCCGCCGAGCAGCAGCCCCAGCAGCGGCAGCAGCCG
>NC_043716.1:40373632-40537893 GCF_006229205.1 Suricata suricatta
TGGGCCTGGGGCGCCGCCCCCTCACCGCCCAGCTCCGCGCCGGCCCGCCCGCCCTCGGCTCACCCTGCAGCCCCGACCCTGCGCTCCCAGACCCAGAGTTGCAAGGGAATGCATCGAAGAGGGTCCAATCACCCAGGTTCTTGGAGGTCCAGAGCCCTTGCAACTTGGTACAAAATCTGGGAAGGAGAAAGGCTGTTGCTCACAACACACTAAAAGCGGTGGAACCTTCATGAGTGTCTCCAAAAAGTGTAGGAATTGCCCAGTTCTATCTGCACGAACACCCACGCAGTGGGAATCAGTCAGTCCCGGTCTAGCTTCTGCCTGTTGAGCTATGAGCAAGTTACTTCGCCTTCTGGCCCTCAGCCTTCCTTTAAAGTGAGAATTGGGGGCGCCTGGGTGGCTTAGTCGGTTAAGCCTCCGACTTTGGCTCAGGTCAGATCTCACGGCCGTGGGTTTGAGCCCCGCATCAGGCTCTGTGCTGACAGGTAGCTCAGAGCCTGGAGCCTGCTTCCAATTCTGTGTCTGCTTCTCTCTCTGCCCCTCCCCCTCTCATGCTGTCTCTCTCTGTATCAAAAATAAATAAAACATTTTAAAAAACATTTAAAAAATAAATAAAGTGAGAATTGTAATAATCCCTACCCCGTGGTGTTGTCGTAATGATAAGTGAGATAATGATAGAAAGGATCTAGCACATGCTTGACTGGAGGAAGGGCGGGATAAATGGTAATATTGTTGGCGTGGGGTGAAGGGGATGCTCACCTCCACTCAGGTAATAAGACCCATCGTTGGCAGTCATGATGCTCAGAAATTTCTTCTAGAGATGCAAGCAGCCTTTCTCTCTGAGAATCACCAGTGGGTCCCACTGGTTTCTGTATGGCAGTCTTTTCCCACCTTAGCCACATTTGAAGCCCCAGCCAAGCTCTCTTTCTTTCCAGTTGCTGGTTGTCAGCATCATTCCTTTCTGGGTGGCCAAATCCTCATCTAATCTGGTATCTCTCTCCTGATTTTCTCTGACTTTCACCTTCTCCTTCTCACAGTGTAATGTCCCAAAAGGGATTGGATCCTTAGAGCAAGGACCCTGTCCCCCAGAGAACAACAGAATTCTCTCCTGGTTGGGTCTCCTAGCTGGTCTTCTGACCTAAGGGAACCTTGTTATGAGTTTGTGATACCAGATTCTTTTTCCCTCCCTCCCTCCCTTCCTTCTTCCCTTCCATCCTTCCTTCCTTCCTTCCTTCCTACCTCCAACCCTCCATCCTACCGTCTCTCCCTTCTCTTCCTCCTCTTTTTTTTTTAATGGATATTGACCACAAAGCCAACCTTTACTAGTTCATTTTATTTCCCTTTTTTTAAATAATTTTTTAATGTTTTATTTATTTTTTATACAGAGAGAGACAGAGCATGAGAGGGGGAGGGGCAGAGAGAGAGAAGGAGACACAGAACTGGAAGCAGGCTCCAGGCTCTGAGCTAGCTGTCAGCACAGAGCCTGATGTGGGGCTCGAACCCACGAACGTGAGATCTGACCTGAGCCGAAGCCGGAGGCTTAACCGACTGAGCCACCCAGGTACCCCTCTTCCTCCTCTTTTTTTTTCTTTTCTTGCTTCCCTCCTTTTCTCTCTCCCCCTCCCTTCCTCTTTCTCTTTCTTTCTCAAGAATTTCCATTTAACCAGACTTCCCAAGTCTTCTTATGTAACCAATTCTTCACAACCTCAACACAGGATTTAGCACTCATCCCTGGTGAATTTCATCTTGTTGGTTTCATCCCAACTTTACCATCTGTCAAGGCTGCCGTGAATGGGCTTCAGTCACCCATTGTATCGGAGCTTCCTCACAGCCAGCTGCCGCCACCTGCAGGGTGGAGAGCAGCTCCCCTGCCTTCATTCAGGGGTCTCATGCCAATAACCAGGCAGCTCAGAGCCAGGATGGAGCTTCTAGAAGGAACAGATTCTAGAGATCTCCTTCAGCTTTATCCAAATCGTTCAGTTTTGAATCCAGCTCACATTTCTGTCTTGTATATAAGGGCAAATGGCAAATACTTTGCTGGATCAACATAAACTGTCTGGGGGCCATCCAACTGCAATGGTGGAGTGGAGAGGGAGTCTGGCTGGTGTTGAAGGATCACAGGGGTTTAATCTTTTCCTAAGCAGTCACAGTCATCCTACTAAAAACCTGTTCTGGAACTTGCCATGCATGGATGTCAAATCGTTTTCTTCTCAAAATTTACCTTTACCTCTTTGGGTAAAATCAAATACAGGAAGTTCTTGTGAAGGAAGTCTGTTCACCAATGGCTTCCCCCCAACACTTAGCATCTAGTCCAAAGTCCTACTCATGGCCGAAATATGCTGTCTGCCTGCCCCCACCCTTGACCTCAACTGACCTCCAATCCATGGCCTTCTTGCTTTTACTTACACTCATCAGGCTTGCTCTCACCTCAGGGCCTTTTCACTGGCTGCTCTTTCTGTCCAGAACATGTTGTTCCTGGGCAGCCATTGGCTTTATCACCCATCTCTCTCCTCACCTCATCAGAGAGGCCTTCCCTGACCACTTTACCTACAATGTCAGCCTCTGCCACATAATTCTAGCACAATCTCCCTACCTTCATTTTTACTCCCAGCATTGCCCCCAACTGGCCATACATCTATTTGTTTGCTCTTTACCCCTGGTTGGATGTAAGTTCCATAAGGGCAGGTACTTTGTTCTTGTTTTGTTCACTGCCCCATCTCAGCACTGGGATAGTACTGGGTACATGGTAGGTGCTCAATAAATATTTATTGAACCCATAAATCGGCACATTTCTCAGGACGCTAGGTGGGCCCTCTGTCGTCTATCCCTGGACTCCAGTCTTGACGGGCGGAGGGAGAGCTGCCTTTCATTCCTAGGCCTCCTGTGAGCTCCTCATCTGGGGCCTCTTTCGTGACTGAAGAGCCTTCTCCTGATGTGGAGGAAGGGCAGCCGCACAGGAATGCCGCCCTCCTCCTTCCCGCGCTTCCTCGTTCTGAACATGGCTTCCTTCCTTCCTTCCTTCTTATTTTCTTTTCTTTTTCTTCTTTCTTTCCTTTTCTTTTCTCTTCTTTCTTTCTTTTTCTTTTTCTTTCCTTCTTTCTTTCTTTTCCTTTCTTCCTTCTTTCTTTTCTCTCTCTCTGTCTCTCTCTTGCTTTCTTGATTTCTTGCTTTTTTAACAGGGGTGGGAAGAGCATGTTATGTTCCCAATCTCAGGTCAACTTGAGGTTTATTCCCCAAAAATCATGAAAAAAATACTGTTTAAAGCTGTCCACCAGGGACCAGCCTGCCTTCTCCGATGCCCCCAGTCTCCATGCCATCGGCCCCCTCAGATGTCCCATCTTTCTCCAGTATCACCTGGAAGGTCTGTCACCCTTTCTCCACATCCCACCCCACTCTCTACCCCCAGACACTCCCCCAAAGACGGTGCTGTGCCACCTTTGGCTGGCAGAGCCACTCAGCACTCACTTCTGCCAGCCCCAGCCCCTCACTCCAAACATCACCTCGTGCCCAGTCCCCTTCTCTTCCCTGAGCCAAGAGGAGACACAGTGCTGGAGATCAGGGCTCAGCCTCTTTATTTTATGTGCTGGGGGTGCACGCTGAAGAAGGGGCGGGGCGGGCCCGGGGCAGCCTTCCTCCAAGGACACAGCGATGCTGTCCCCTCACTCTTCCTCTTCATCTTCTTCTAGTGGAGGCCGAACGCGCTTGAAGAAGCCGACCTGGGGGTGCACGGGGGCCGGGAACAGGGTGTGAAGATGGCGGGTGGCCCCAGAGCGGCAGGAAGAATGCTAGAAAACCCTCCCCACTGCCCCGCTCAGATGGCCCCATTCAGAGAGAAAACATGTATTGAGTTACTTTTTTTAATTTGTTTTTTTTCCTTGGTGTTTTTCTTTTCTTTTCATGTTTACTTATTTATTTTGAGGGGCCAGAGCAGATTGAGAGAGAGAGAGAGAGAGAGAGAGAGAGAGAGAGAGAGAATCTCAAGAAGGCTCTGTGCTGTCAGCACAGGGCCTGACATGGGGCCCGATCCCACGAACCGTGAGATCATGACCTGAGCCGACATCAAAAGTCAGACACTCAACTGGCTGAGCCACCCAAGTGCCCCTCCTCTTGACTTTTTCTTGAATATTGGCAATTATGTATCTCTCTGTGACTCAAATGCACAATACGTATTTGATGATTTTAAGTCTAATGCATGATTTTCCCTAAAAGCACCATGAACACTCGAGCGAGTTTGAGAACAGCCCTCCTGGCACCGAGGAGGAAGTGACCCATCAGGGCTTCCCGGATCTGCCACCTCAGTCAGGGGGAAGGACAGAGTCGGGAGGAGGTGAGTCCTGTCTTCCTCAGCAGCCAGAGAATTCCTGAAGGCAGGACTCACTCCCTGTGACTTCCTGTCCGTGGGGAACAGGCTGAAAGGCCTTGGGATTTCAGGTGCCACCTCTCCCAGGGGTCTGTGCCTTGGATACTCCAATGGTAGAGAGGTGAATGGGCTCTGGGTTGCCATCTCTCTCTGCCTCCCAGTGAGGAAGGGCAGGGGCAACCGTGTGCCCACCTGGGGACCCCACCCTCCCTTCGTGGCTCACCTTCCACATGGCCAGGACCAGGAGCGTGAGCAACAGCAGGCCGCCCAGCACGCCTACCAGCACCCACCAGATCGGAACCTCTTTTTCCTCCAAGACACGAAGCAGCTTCGTCTGGACCTGAGGGTAAACCCACGTGTCATCTCAGTCACCTTAACACCTGCCTTTCTCAAAGACTCAAACTTGTGGGCTGAGGCTCCCGGAGCCAGCCACCTGCCTGTGCTACCACTCAGGGCCAGGGGTGTCCTGCCCCCATCCTGCAGGGCTCCTTCCCCCACCCCCACCACAGCTCTAGACTCACCCTGGCTGCTCCACTGGGCAGGCTGAGGGCGGGCACAGAGTAAGGAAGGGAGGAGACATTGAACCAAGCTTGCGACTGCACCACGAACTGGTCCAGTGGCCTCTGATGGGGGTGGGGGTGAAAGCCATTTACATGAGTCTCTTGCTGGTAGGAGGCCTGGCCCCAAGCTTCCCCCCTACCTGGGAGTCCTGCCCTTGGCCTGGGCTCCTCAAAAATAAGCTTTGCCCTCCCTCTCTCTTTGTCCCCTGATGCCCTCTCTCTCCCCAGAACAAACTTGGTTCCCACGGCCAGAAAGCCCCGCCCTCCGGCATCCGCCCCCACCTGCTGGAAGTTGGGCAGCCACAGGACGGCCAGCACGGTGACCATGGCCCGCTGCCCTCGGGCCATCTCCTGCAGCTCACACCGCACCACCGTACAGGGCACTGAGTCGCAGCTCTGAGGGGATGCGTCATTAGTTCCCAGCCCCTCTGACCCCTCGCCCCTCACTCCAAGGACCCAACAACAGAAAGGGGCAGGGGGGCAGGGGAGCTCTGGCCTCCCTCTCAGGCAGAGCCTCAGATTCAAGCCTCTGACATTCTCTCTAAATGGGGTTGCTCACAGAAATGCAAGGAAACGCCGAGACGAAGTGGGTCATCATACAGTGTTCAATGCCCAGAATTTTTGTAACTCTGCTTTGGCATTTATTCATGTTCTTTAATGTACCGGGAACTTTGAAAATTCAAATACTCCCACCCGGCCCAGACACAGGACCAGCCCAACCCTTTATGTTCATTCGGAGTGTTCCGTGGGACCCACGTGGCCCACCCAAGGCCCACATCACACTGCCGACCCCTCTCCCTGCCTCCCAGAACCTCCGTGCCCTGCACCCCAGGGAAGCCCCCAGCTGGAGATCACAGAGCATGCTCACCAGGAGAATTGGATCCTGAGGCCTGGAGGGCTGGTTGGACCCTAGCAGGATGGCATGTCTTCGGTCTCGCTTGTGATGCCCCGTGTAAGTGGGGGAAGGGCTGGGGGTGGGGAGCCCCCAGTCCAGCTGGGAGGCAAAGAGCAGTCCGTCCGAGCACCGGTCATGGTCATCTCCCCACCCTCCCAGCGGGGCCCTGGTCACTGGGCTGGGCCCTCACCCACAGTTCTTTCTTCCACCCAGACTCTCACCTTGCGGGGGTTAGGAGCCGGCTGTGGGGAGCACTGAAGGCCTCCCTGGGGCTGTATTTCCAAGATGTAGAGCAGATCGGAGGACTGGGACTGGCTGGGGAAGGTGAGGCTGAGGTTGAGGCCACTTACAGTGCCTGGGCCAGTGTTATGCAGCTGGTGGGTGGGGATGGTGGGTGGCAATGTTAGGTAGCTCAGCACCTGGTGAGTGCCTAGCTCCTGGGTGCCCTCCCACCCCAGCCTGGGTCCCAGACGGCCCTTCGTACCTCATAGGTGTGTTCTACTCTCTGGTCCCAGATATCCAAGCTGTTCTCCCTGTCGCCTTCTTTTGCCACCACCACCAGGGAGGCTGGAAAGGAGTTCCTGCGGGGACCCAAACCCCCAGGGTGAGCCTGGTCACCTGACTGGCCTGTAGGGCTTCCCCCAAGGTCCTCTGAATCTTCGGTCCTGACCGCCAGCTCCCTGGTCTCCTCATGGTCTCACCCTCGCAGCACCACGTGGGCATCTGCCCGGACTGGTACATCCAATAGCACGGCCTCGCTGTTCGGATTCTGGCTGTTCTTGCTGGAGGGGAGGGGATAAAAGAAGCAGGTCAGGGACACATGCCCAGAGAGCATCTGGACGGGGCCAGAATTTCAGAGGGTTCACAAGCAGCATGTCACACTGAAGTTAGACCTGGGTAAGAATTTCCTCTAGGGCTCCAAGAGTCAGAAACAAGTTTCTGGCAGGAAGAAAGGAAACAAGTAGAAGTCTGAAGAGCAGGCATCGCAGAAGACCCCTCTGTAAGGGGAACGTCTGCGTCGGGATCAGATAGAGGAAGGGTGGTGGGTAGGAACGCTTCCCAGCCCATACCTTCTGATCTGCAGCCAGAAGGACACATGCTCCCCAGCCTCTTCCAGGTCCCCCACACTCACCAACATCGTGATTCTTATCTGAGAGACAGGGAGGGCCAAAGTCATGGCCCATTCTGGACAGCCTTGTCCCAAATGTGGCCTCCAGTTCCCGTCCTCCAAGTCACCATCATTATCTCAGAAACCCACTCAGAGAGGGAAAGTCACTCACCCAAGATCACAGCGAGTGTGAGGACCAGGATTCCAGCCCTAGGGCTATATGACTCCAAACCCAGCCCCTAAAGCGTGGCTGTGTAGAGGCCCCTGGTGGAGCAGACCCCAGCCTGGTGGTCTCACCTGGGCATTATTCTTCATGGGATTGCCCAGCTCACACAGCACCACCTTGGTCTCATTCTCCTTCTTCTGGTTACAGATGATTCTCTCAAAGCCCTTCAGGAAGGTAGTTTCAAGAAAGAAGATGATTGCAGAGCATCCCATATATATTTAAGCTCCCTGGAAAAGTCTGGAAGAGACTCGTGTGCCAGGGTGCAGAGAGGGGTACCTTGGGGTGGGAGTCTGAGGGACGGTCACGTTTTCTTTATGAGTCACTATAGCACCTTATAATTTTTTTTTAAAAAGAATTCATTTATTTTATTTTTGAGAGAGAGAGTGAGAGCGAGAAAGAGGCAGAGAGAGAATCATAAGCAGGCACTGCGCTATCAGCATAGAGCCTGACACGGGGCTCGAACTCATGCACCATGGGATCACAACCTGATCCAAAATCAAGAGTCGGTCGCTTAACCGACTGAGCCAGGCACCAAGAGCAACTTATTATTTTTATTTATTTATTTATTGAAATTTTTAAAGTTTTTTGGGGTGCCTGAGTGGCTCAGTCGGGTAAGCGTCCAACTTCGGCTCAGGTCATGATCTCCGTAGTTCATGGGTTTGAGCCCTGCGTTGGACTCTGCTGACAGCTAGCTCAGAGTCTGGAACCTGTCTTCGGATTCTATGTGTGTCTCTCTCTGTCCCTCCCCTGCTCACTCTCTGTCCCAAAAATAAACATTAAAAAAAAGGTTTTTTTAATTAAAAAAATTTTTTTTGAAATTTTTTTAAAATATTTTTTTAATGTTTTATTTATTTTTAATACAGAGAGAGACAGAGCATGAGAGGGAGAGGGGCAGAGAGAGAAGGAGACACAGAACTGGAAGCAGGCTCCAGGCTCTGAGCTGGCTGTCAGCACAGAGCCTGACGTGGGGCTCGAACCCACGAACGTGATATCTGACCTGAGCCGAAGCCGGAGGCTTAACCGACTGAGCCACCCAGGCGCCCCTGAAATTTATTTTTGAGAGACAGAGAGAGAGACAGTGTCAGTAGGGGAGGGGCAGAGAGAGAGGGAGACACAGAATCTGAAACAGGCTCTAGGCTTTGAGCTGTCAGCACAGAGCCCGACGTGGGACTCGAACTCAGTTTTATAATAGAATCCTTAGATTTTATGCCATTAGCAAAAATATAAAAATTCAGTTTTATAACAATGAATAAGAGAAGTAGGGGTGGGGTCTCAGGTGGAAAATGAGAGTCAAGGCTCTTGTGCCTCCCAGGTCCCCCGCAATGCTCTGGGGCCTCACCTCGATTTGGCCCATGGCCCGCATGTAGTGGGCACCTGGGGGCAGGTGCACAGCCAGCTCGGCCTCATAGGCCCCCTCCCCCTCGTTGAAGGCATCCATGTGCAGCTCCAGCACATTGTCGGCTCCAACAAGGAGTGGGGAGCCTGTCCTGTAGGGAGAAAGGAGTAAAAAAAAAAAAAAAAAATTGGAGGAGGCTGGGTCCAGGCCCAGGATCTGGGAAGGGGTGAGGACAGAGGGTATCAGGCCCCGGGTGGTGAAAAGGTGTCGTGGGGCAGATGGCCTCCTCACACGCTGGCGGTGAGCTGGAGCTGGGGCACACACAGGTCATCCTCCCCGCAGTCCAGGACGATGCGGGTCTAAAAGAGGCAAGTCAAGATGTGTGGGTGAGTTGGGGACGTGGGAAGTTTGAGGGTCACACTGGGACCTAGGGAAGTAGGGCCCGGAATGAAAAGCTGCCGTCAGGGCTCTGGGATTTGAATCAAGGTTTGGGACGACGATATCAGGTTGGTGACATCGGGGTTGGCGGTTCGGTCAGAGTTTAGAGGTGACATCAGCAACACTCGGGCCCTGCATCAGGGTTTAGGGGATTTTGAGATTGGGAGGTTTTTCGCTGGGGTTTAGAGTAGCAGCACACATGAAAGGTGACATCAGGGCTGTTTGGTTCACATTATGACTCGGACACTAACCCAAACCCTGACTTTCTGGCAGGGGTCGTGTACCTGCCTTGCCTGCTCCCACGAGCCCCCACCTGCTTCTGGACATGGGTGTCCCCATGAAGCACGAGTGCAGGGGCTGTTCCGTCTGTCTTGGGCTGCAGGGACACATTGAAGCTGAGCACGATGGGGCTCAGCTTGTCCCGGAAGTCAGCCTCATCCTAGGGAGGGGACAAGAGTCAGACTGTGCACTCTGCTATACACGTCCCACTGACCACCCCAGACCCGCGGCGCCGGGTCCACGCCTCGAGGCGGGATGAAAAGGCTCACGCGCCCGGCCCGTCTCCAGCCTGGTGTACCCGGAGGAAGGCCATGATGGAGTGGCAGATGGGGCTCTGCGTGCTGCCCAGGTTCAGATGCAGGGTGGTGCCCGTCTGTTGAGAATTCAGCAGCAGCACCCGGCGGCCCTGGCGAGGCTTCTGCCGGTCCAGCTGCAGCTCAGCATTTAAGGCTGGCAGGGTGGGCGAGGAGGGTCAAAGTCCTCCTGGCCAGCCTCCAGGGGAGCCTGGGCCCACCTCCCACCTGTCCCCACCATGACACTCACGCAGCTGCTGAGGGATGCTATGCCCGGTGGCTCCTACACACATCTGGATGTTAAAGCTGCAAAGATGTGAGTTGGGCTCAGAGGCTAGGATCCCTCAGGGTCCCAGACCTGGCCCGGGCCCTGCCCTCCGTCTCCTCACCAGCTCACTCGTGTCTTGGTCTGGGGCAGGACACAGTTCTTCACAGCAGGATTCAGTGAATCTTGTACCAGCAGCTGCACGCTGGCCACCACCACCGGCTGAGCTCTGGTGGAATGGGGGCATGCTTGCCATTGTCGCCTCCTGAGCCGGTGTCGGCCGATGGGGTGGGCCCTCCCCCACCACGCCCCTAGCCAGTGCTCACCTGTACACGGCCACCTGGTTGGCCCCGTAAGCTCCTACTAGTAGGTCTATAGATATTGGAGGGGTCAGAACCAGCAGTTAGAGGGGACATAGAGTGCTTATCTCCCCTTTCCCAAGGTTTCCCACATCACCTCCTCCATTTGGAGCTTTGGCCTGGCCTAGCCTGGCATCCCCTGGCCTCCCAGCCCCACAGAGGGGTCGGAACACTCAGTGGGCCACAGGCCCCTGACTGTATCTTTCAGCATCTCCGGCTACTGCCCAAGGGCCCTTCCTGGCTAGCTGGAGGCATTCCAGAGGCACCTGGGTATCCGTTGTCATCGATGTCTGAGCCACCTCTCAGGGAGAAGCCGAAGCCAGAGCCTGCCGGGAAGGGGCTGTCCAGGATCTGGGAGGGGCGTGAGCTAAGCCCCTCACTCTGACCCAGGAACACCAGCACTTGGCCCCGACCACTGGGACCCCCGTAGGGGGCGGCCACTGCAACATCTAGAAGAAAGGGAGTGGCTGTTTGTTACAGTTTTCTCCAATTTTTGTTGGTTATCCAGGTGGCCCTGAGCTCCTTCTCTGGGCAGACCCCAAGAAGGATGCAAAAGTCTAGAACAAGGAAGCAGTTGTCCTGCCCCTCCCGGAGTTGATGAGTGAGTACAAAAGAGACCCATCAGGGCGCCTGGGGGGCTCAGTGGGTTAAGTGGCCAACTTTGGCTCACAGTTCCGGGGTTCGAGTCCCGCATTGGGCTCTGTGCTGACAGCTCGGAGCCTGGAGCCTGCTTCGGATTCTGTGTCTCCCACTCTGCTCCTCCCCCGCTCCTGCTCTGTCACTCTCTCTCAAAATTAAATAAACATAAAAAAATTAAAAAAAAAGAGACCCATCAGATGGGATTATTATAAAAATAGTAGCAGACTTTGATAGCTATTGAGGAAAATATATTGACATGATTTCATTTAATCCTGAAAATTAGGCATTATTATTCCCAGTTTATTATTTTTTTATTTAAGGGCTATTAGAAATGATTTTTAAAGACTGTTCTTTTTTTAATGTGTTTTTAAAATTTATTTTTGAGAGGGAGAGAGAGAGAGACAGCGCGAGCAGGGGAGGGTCAGAGAGAGAGGGAGACACAGAATCTGAAGCAGGCTCCAGGCTCTGAGCTAGTTGTCAGCACAGAGCTTGACACGGGGCTTGAACCCACGAACCATGAGATCATGACCTGAGCTGAAGCCGGACACTTAACCGACTGAGCCACCCAGGTGCCCCTAGAAATGATTTTTTTTAAGGTTTATTTATTTTGAGAGAAAGAGAGAGAAAGAGAGGGAGAGAGAGAGAGAGGGAGGGAAGGAGAGAGAGAGAGAGAGAGAGAGAGAGAGAGAGACCCAACCAAATGAGCAGGGGAGGGGCAGAAAGAGAGGGAGAGAGAAAATCCCAAGCAGGCTCTGAGCTGTCAGCACACAGCCTGATGGGGGGCTTGAACCCATGAATCATGGGATCATGGCCTGAGCCAAAATCAAGAGTTGGACGCTTAACTAACCAAGCTGCCCAGGGACCCCAGGCATTATTATTCGCACTTTAGATGAAAAAACTGAGTCCCAGATGATTAAATAATCAAGACCTAAGAAGTAGTGGCTCCCTCTTCCCCTAGGGACCTTCACCCCATTTCAGTTCCACCGCACGAACTCAGAGCCACACTATGGGCTTGTCATCACTAATAACTTGTAAGATCACTCTTGAAAATATATTTGTTAATCATCATAATCTCATTAACTTGTAAGAGTTCTTTACATGTGATAAGAATTAAGATCTTTTATATATATGTTGTAACTGTCTTCCCATTGTCTTTTGACTTTGTTTTCTATGCAGCTTTTTTTTTTCTTATAAAATCTATTGACTGGGGTGTCCCGGTGGCTCAGTTGGTCCTACTTCGGCTCAGGTCATGATCTCACCATTCGTAAGTTCGAGCCTGGCATCAGGCTCTGTGCTGATCGTGCAGAGCCTGCTTGGGATTCTCTCTCTCTCTGTCTCTCTCTCCTCTGCCCTTCCCCTGATCACGCTTGCTCCTACTCTCTTTTCCTCCTGTGCTTTCTCTGTCTCAAAATGAATAAACTTTAAAAAAATCTATTGATTTTTCTGATTGAGTTACACAGAATTCATCCGAATAAGACTACTCTGACCGCAGTCTCGTCCCCAGACTCTGGGCCTCCATTCTCTCCTGATCTTTTTAGCACCTTCCTCTCTTCACTTCTTTCCACCCATTCCATCACCCTTGCCGTATCCTCAGCCATCTTGCCCCATTGCCAGTCCTCGGCAAACCTGGCCAGACCTCGCCAGATTGGGCCCCAGGGATGCCTGACCGCCAGTCTTCACGTGGGATGGAGGTGTTGTCCAACTGTTCGGAGGGGGCTCTGCTCAGCCCCCTCCCCCACTCTGCTCGGCGCCTATTTCAAACCTTCTTCATTCTGTCAAGTTCCCAGCCCCCTACTTCCTTCACAAAGAGCAGCAGCCCAACTGTTGTGCCGCCAATCTCCACCCACTTTTCTGCCCCCCTTACCCTGCCGCCAGGCTGAACATCCCAGCCCAGTCCTCCCCCTCCTTCAGCTCATTTCCGCCTCACCCTCTATTCCCACAAGATCATTCCCTCCACATTCAACCTACTCCATATGCTTTGAAATTAAAATAACTTTCCCTTGACCCTCCTCTCCTTTCAGGAATCTTCTTTTTCTTTTCTTTATTATTATTATTGTTGTTGTTATTATTATTATTGTCTTTTCACACACTGAAAGAGCTGTCTACACTGGCTGCCTCCAATTCTTCACTTCCATTCGCACTTTGCCCCTTGGCATTCTGACTTCCAGCGCTACCCAGCTCCGAATGGGTTCTTACCACTCTCACCAATGACCTCCTTGCTAAAGCGCACGGACGCTTCTCCAGCCTCACCTCATCATGCCCTTCGGCAGCGTCTGGAGCCACGGGTCTCCCTCCTCCTGCTCAAAGCACTCTCTTCCTTTGAGTTGTGGGCCATCAGATCTGGATCTATTACTTCTCTGGACACTTCTCTGTCTGCTTTCCAGACTCACTTCATCTGGGAGCCCCCTAAATGCTCTTGCTCCCCAGGGCTTTGTCCTCTGCCTTTTCCCAATTCACAAGTGCCCAGGACCTCATCCACCCTCCCCAGGCCGCTGCCTCTCACTCAGACCTCTCTGGTGGGAACCGGGAAGGCACACCCGACTGCTCTCTGCAAGTCTACCTGCTGCTCCCAAGCCCTGCAAGGCAAACAGGGCTGGCGCTGAGCTGCTGGATCTTTGCCCCCCACCTCACCTTCCCAGACCCGCTGCTTGGCAGTGAAGGCACCGGCAGCTCTCTCTGCCAACGCCTGGCTCTCTTAGCTCTTCATATAGTCACCCATCAAGTCTCAATAGTCCAGGTACTGGATATATGTGAAGTCACCCCTGTCTCTAACTCCACTGCCCAAATCCACACCCAAGTGCTCACCATCTCTTGCCTAGACCAACACAAACAAATCCGAATCGGTCTCTTTCGACTCTTAAGCCCACGTCTTTGTTGTGACTGTTAACCCCCTGCAGCAAGTGGGGGTTCTTTCTTCCCTCACCGTTGTAGCCATCGCGGTCGAGGTCGCCCAGAGGCGCAATGGCCGAGCCGAATCTCCCGTAGAGATGTTTGCCGGTCAGCAGAAGGCTGGGGGCGCCCAGCGCGTGGTGACCTCGGGGCTGCAGAAACAAGTACACGCGCCCCACCTCGGCCAGCCTGCGGTCAGTGCGGGTCTCCATGTAGAGTGGCGCGCCCACCAGCACGTCGTGCCTCCTGCAGGCCAGACAGGGCAGTTCCGTGGGGGTGGGCGAGAGGGTTGCTGCGACCTTGCCCTTCCGCTCCCTTGGGTGGTCACGTGGGAACGGGCGAGGAACGGAGGAGACCGAGAGAAGCCAATCCCTCTGGTAATAGGGAACCCAAGTCCGTAAGGATGGGGCGCCCCTCACCCGTCTCCGTTGACGTCAGTGACGGCCACCGTATGCCCGAAATACGAAGCCACCTGCAGGAAGACGGGCCATACTTAATTCTCGCCCCCCGGACCGGCATCTTCTCTTTAACACTGCCCTCCACGCCCCACGGAATATTCTAGGGTTCCAGTTCCCCGGCGTCGGCCACCCCCCGCCGGGACCGGCTTCCACCTGCTCTCCAAGCAGCTGGTGCAGCGTCCGGAAGTGCCTGTCCAGAATTTCCACCTGCACGGACAACGCCCAGGAGCGCATCATTCTTGATCCCGCTCCGGGGGAGAAAAGGCAAGGGGTGGGGCTTAAGGGGCTTGCGAGGCTGAGGAGTCGGGTGGAGGGCTTTGGGACGCCCGTTGGCGGGACAGGAGACACTCACCGCTCCCAGGGTCGACTTCCAGTTGGGGGTGCCTAAGACGTACTCTAGGGAGAGCCGGACCCCAGGTAATGAGGTCCTTCGAACCTACCCACCTCCCGCCCGCCATTCTGCAGCCCAGGGGAGATTTCGGTGCGGGGCTTGGAGGTGCTCCTCCCCGGCCTGGGCTCCCCAACCTTTGCCTCTCAATGGATTTCTTGCCTGTAGTGTCGAGATTCCCGTCGAACTCGCCCACGGCCACAGAGTACCCTGAAGACACGGCACATATTAATCGTCCTGGGAGCGTGAAGCAGGGGGAGGGGCCAAGGGCGAGGAAGAAGAGGACCCAGAGACCACCCAGTCTAAACCCTGCATTGTGTAGATGGGAAAACTGAGGCCATCGAGAGGCCAGCGAAAGGCAAGGTGGGGCATATGGGAGTTGGGCGGTCGGGGGTGGGGGGTGGTAGCAGGGGGCGGAGGTGCCTTCGGTGCCCTTGGGGTTAGGGTTGGCCGGCGGGGTTGGTCTGAGGGCGCTCCCGCAGGGGCAGGACCTGACCGGCGTAGGGGGCGGTGATACTTAGAGGGCCGAGAAGTCTGGAAGGGAGGGGCCAGGTGTACCCCGGTACGCGTCTAAGTACGCTAGCTGGTGGCTGTCTGCGGACAAGCTCTGGGTGGGCACGTGCCACAAGAGGGTGCCTGGGCGGTAGCTCGAGACGATGTCGGCAATAGGAGCCCGAGCCAGGAGACCTAGGGCGCGAGGGACAGCGGGTGTGGGGGCTCTGACACCTGGGGTCTCCCCAGGCCAGGAGACGGGAGGGAGGTATACGGATGGGCACGTACCTAAGAAATAATAGCCGCCAGGGGCCCCAAGCACCAGATCCCCAGCCTGAAAGGGAAGCCCTGGAGGTGAGAGGGGCCCTGTTTGGGAGCTGACCCACTCCGCTTACTCCCCCTACTCGCCTGGGTGACCGCGGCGCTGAAGCCCACTTCACAGTAGCGCAGGTCTGGGGCTAGAGAAGGCAAAAAGGCGGGGTTAATCGGGGGGGGGGGGCGGGTCAAGAAATCCGCCCAGGCGCCTGGGGCGGGGTCGGGGCGGGGCCACGGGGTAATGTAGAGGCGTGGCCTTGAGTCTGAGCCAGGCGGGGCGGGGCTAGAAGTCGGGCCTTGGAGTTGGGCCCAGGGATGCCAGACCCAAAGCCGGGTTGGGGGCGGTGGGCGGGGCGGAGCTTGGGAGGTACCAGGTTATGGAGGGAGCTAGGTAGCCGTGAGGGAACTGAGACAAAATGGAGAGCTGAACTCACCAAAGGGATTTGCTAAGTAAATCGGACTCATGGTGTTAGCCCGACAGGGCGAGAACTCCGCGCGTTGGCCGTTTTGGAGCTGAGCCACGAAGCAGGCACCTACGGGCGTCTTCTCAGCCTCCTCTGTCTTTTCTAGGGCGTTCCAGTGCTGCCAGGGGGCGCAGGCCTGGAGCAGGGCCACAGGAGAGTGGGGAACCGGCGGGATTCGGATTCCTCCCACCCCGCTTCACGTGCCCCTGCCCCCGACTGCTCTCTGTGCCCGGTTCCGCGGCGCCCACCACAATGTGGTTGTTCCAGCTGACGACAGACGCCCCCAGTCCTTGCCCGGCCTTGAAGGTTTGGAAGGTTTGGTAGCCTATGTGTCGGGTCTCATCATCTGGAGGGTGCAAGAAGGATGGGGCGCTGAAGCTCGGCTATTCACTCTCCCTGTAGCCCCTCCCTCTGCCTCCTTGCGCAGGACTCACTGAGGTCGAAGGGCAGCGAGGTGCACTGGCCACCCTCGGTCCTCCAGGGGCACAGGAACACGCCTCCCGTCTCCTCCTGGCTGCGGCCCCGGGTCCGCGGAGCGCCCACCACGATAGCCACGCTGCGTAGGTAAGCCGGGTGAGTGCGGCGCGGGTTCCGGGGTACCACACGCCCCGGCGCCTGAAGGGCTGCGCGCCTTGGAGGGCACTGGGTCAACTCTCCTCAACGAGAGGTCACAGACCGCGGAGCCCAACCTTTAATGGCCAATGAAACTGTCTCCCAGTGGGGGAAACCACGTGCCTAAAGTAACCTAGTACGTTAAGGGTAAAGCAGGTACTATAACCGTTTGGTTTGATTTGAATACGAGGAGTTTGTTATCCTTGCTGAAAAACACCTCCTAAGCTCTGCACACCATCCCACCATCCGCACTCCATATACCCTACCCCTACGCCCCACACCAAAAGGCAGGGATTTACATACCCCTAGAGCTTAAGACTCTTACCAGATCCCTTCCTGAGAGGTAGTTTTAATGGTGAAGAATTAGGGAAGCTACTGGGCACCGCTAAAGTGAGTTACTGATATTGCTGAGGACCTTAGTACATCTAGGTTCAAATAATAGCTCTATCATATATAAATTGGGGACAGTACCTACCAATCAGTGTCAAAAGAAATAAAAGAAATAAATGTATGAGGGGCAGTTTTGCATGGTGCCAACTAAGTAACACATAACAAGTACTAAAAAAAAGTATAATTTTTCTTTCATCTCATAGGATGTTTATTAAGTAATGCCTATGAAGCCAATATCTGTAGAAAGAAAGGGAAGGAAGCAAGAATTGGGAAGAGAGAGGAGTGGAATGCAAATTCAGGCCCAATGGCAGCCATGGGCCAACACCTTGGGAGGTCTGGAGCTAGAAAGACCCTTCTGAACCATCTCAAGGTGAGGTGAGAACATTGGACCCTCACACCTCTCTCCTCCCTCCACACTCCTCATGGTCAGATGATCAGTCATTGGTTATAGGCCACATTGGAAAGGGGACTTGACTTTGGAGGCGGTGACTCTCTTCAGCAGAGAAAATTCCCCAAGAGGCAGATGCTTGAAGGCTATCTGCCATCCCCACTCCCCAAAGGGGCGCTTCACGGTCTACCACAGTGAGTACCTGGTGCAGGGTAGTTGCTATAAGGACAAGGAACCAGGACTCTCATCTTGGAAGTCTGCTTTTGCAGCTGATTAATCCCAACCATTAATGCTCTATTGTTTCTTTTCAAAATATCTGTAATTTTGATGGGGATGGAGGGAGGAATAGAGTAGAAAATCAAGGTGGGAGTAGGTAGACAATGTTGCAGTTTTGCAAGTCAATTTAATAAATGTATTTTAAGGAGTGAGGGTGGAGGTCATACAACTGTCCCTTGGCGGGGCGGGGGGGGGGGGATTAAGGCATCAACTTTTCACCTTTGTTCTTGCTGTAGTTCTGGTGGCCCACCTCCCCTTTGGTGCCCCTCCCTGACACCCTTACCTGAGCCAGTTCCTGCCAGCATTCCTAAAGAGAACTCAGTCTGAATAGGGCCTAAAATCACTTTGCTCAGCCTCCATCACAAATGGGGAGCTTGAGGTGCACAGAAGCAGTGCGGGGGCGCAGAACCTTTCTCTCCCCCCACACCCAAACTTCTCCCCAGGCTCACCTCCCACGGCTGTCCTTGTAGAAGTCCAGTGAAAACCCAAAGTGGCTGCCATTGGGGCCTGTGTAGAAGGTGAGCTGCACTGGGTCCAGGTTCAAGGCCCATGCTGGAGGGACGGCATTGGGTCCCAAGAGCAGCTGCACCCACTCCAGAAGCCAGAAGGCATGAAGTGGACACACAGCTCTGGCCATCTTCTAGGCAGGAATGGGGTAGCTTCTTCCTCTTCCTTTCAGTCTCTACCACTGGAAGGCTTTTCTTATCAAACTGGAACTTAACTTGCTGAGCAGTGGGCAGAGGGAAGGGCTATAAACCCTGGATGCATATGGTTTCTTGGATTGGCAGAAGGGGGGTGAGGCCACCCTGGGGGTGGATGCTAATGGCTGAAAGCCATGACTCCTCCCTTTTCCTGAGAGTAGTTTATCGCCAAGTCCTGATGGTCCTGCCTCTCAACTATGTCTCTTGAGTTTTCCACTACTACCATTCTAGTCTGAGCCACCATTCCTTTCTGCTTGGGGTGGTGTAATCATGAACTAACTGGTCCATACGTCTCCACCTTAGCTGTCTTACAGCCCTTCCTCCCCTAGCCCCCACTGCTGTGGCCCAGTGTGACTTGGTCAGAGGTGGAGGAAGGAGGAAGGAAGCTGCTGTCTCCTGATAAGAACTGAGGTTGCTATATCCTTTAGGATAAGGCACTTACCCACTTCCTCCTTCCAGAGCTTTGGTCAGCCATATTGGTGTAGCAAGCTTCCTCACTCTCCCTCCATCTCAGGCCACATCTTAATGTGGCCACAGCAGTGTAGCTGGTGCTGGCGAAATGTGTGGTCAGTAGATCTTGGCCAAAGGGGAGAGGAGACGGGGAAAGAGTGGAGCCGGGGGTATTCTGGCTCCCAGCCTCTGAGATTATATGCCAGCTATTCATTTGAAGGTAGACCCTCACTCTTAGGTGAAGGAGCCCTTGTCCAATCAAGACTTGATTCTAGTGGGCTCATTGCCTAGGGGAAGCCTTCCTCAGTCCCTCAGGCTGGCACCCTGGGGCTGACACACATGGGAACAGCACTGATCATACTGTTTAGTCATGGTCCATCCACTGGATTGTGTCCATGACTCCCTTGAGAGCAAGGTTCCTTTCTGCAGCCCCAGGGTCTAGCCGAGAGCCCAACGTGTAGTGTGCATCGCTGACTGAATGGAAGCACGCACTGAGGAAAGAGGCAAACATGGATGGAGTCACACAGTGGAAAGAGAAGGAATAGTTTTGAGCAAAAAGACAGTTTTCTCTGGATGACAAGAGGAGGACTGCCAAGTCAGTTATTTCCACTGTAGGTCTTCCCCCCCAAACAGCAGGCTCTCAGGAAGGAAATTCAAGAGATCTGCTAGGAGTAAAGAAGACTGCCACATCCTCCTTTTGCTCTATATTTTCTAATCACACTTAGCCACCATCTTATCCTGCTCAACTATCCTGTGTCATTCTGGAACTCTTTCAGCTCCCTCTTCCCCTTATAATCCACCACCACAGCCCAAGCTCAAAATCCTATCTCTTACTAGATGAGAATGTCCTTGAACTTTAGTCTGGGCCTTCTTCACTGTTCTATCCCCAGTGCTAAACTCATGCTAGGCATACATTTGCTAGAATGAATACTTAACTCTGTCCTATACTTACCTTCCACCCTCTTGTCTTCAACTGAATGGTATTATATTACTGCTGTATACCGACCGGATAGCCTGACATTGTCACTTCCAACTGAAGTCTTTAATGGGTATTTATTCTGCTCAAGGCACGGAGTGATGAGGGATACAAAGATTACTGTCAGGGATCCTTAAAGAACTTAGCCCAGAATGAGGACACGAACACACATAAATGCAGTAGAGGGGCAGTAAAGAATGCCTTGAAAAGGGTAGACTAACATTATGCCTAACTGAAGTCATTTATATCCCCCAATGAAATAGGTAGTATTCTGCACAATTTTTTATTTTTTAAATGTTTTTAAAAAATTTTTTTTAATGCTTTTTATTTTTGAGAGAGAAAGAGAGACAGTGCGAGCAGGGGAGGGTCAGAGAGAGAGGGAGATACAGAATCTGAAGCAGGCTCCAGGCTCTGAGCTAGCAGTCAGCACAGAGCCCGACATGGGGCTCGAACCCACGAACGGTGAGATCTGACCTGAGCCGAAGCCGGACGCTTAACCGACTGAGCCACCCAGGCGCCCCTAAATGTTTTAACGCTTATTTAATCTCTGAGAGAGCGAGCGAGAGAGAGCGTGCGAGAGAGCGCACAAGCAAGGAGGGCCAGAGAGGGAGACAGAATCCGAAGCAGCTTGCAGGTTCCAGACTCTGAGCTGTCAGCACAGAGCCTGAAGCGGGGCTCGAACTGACAAACCGTGAGATCATGATCTGAGCTGAAGTTGGACGCTTGACTGAGCCACTCAGGCGCCCCTATTCTGCACATTTTATAGATGCAAAAACCATGGTACAGGGTTTTAGGTAAATTGCCCAAATTTATATAGCTAAATGGTGGCAAAACAAGGATTCAAACATGTTTGCACTTGAATCCATCTTTTTTTTTTTTAATCTGTGTTCTTAACCATTACGCCGTGGTGCCTTTAGTCTGAGAATGAGGGTTTTTTACGCACAGGAAATAACAAGAGCAAAGAGCTGTAGACCATAGAGGTCAATTATAGGGAAAGGCCAAGTAGTCAATTCAACACAGGGTGTTCAAAGGGGAGGACTGGGGCAGGAGTGAAATGGAAGACGAGGATCAAATCACTGGAGGTCCTTGAGTGCCGTAAGACATTTGCACTTTAATCTGTAGGAGATAGGGAATCGTAAATTTTTAAAGTCAGAGAATAAGAGATATATTGACCAATTGTGCTCCCTTCTGGATGATTATACTGGCTGGGGATAGAAGGAACTGAGAAAGGCAGGACTTAGTGGTAAAGTCAGGTAGATGGGTAGCCACTGCAATCCTTTCAGTGAAAGGTGGTGAGGTCTGAAGCAGGACACTGATGGCAGGAACAAGAGACAGCGAAGGTTATACAGTCAGTAACGATGTGGTAGGGAGGTGTCAAAAGTAATTCAAAGCTTTGGTGCACGGCTGGCTGCTAGGACGGTTGTACCATCAGCTACAACTAGAAATAGGTGAAGGGTACGGTTTGGGAGGGTAGAGGCGTTTGGTATTCAAGAATTGTCTCTCACGGGTATTCTTCTGGGGCCAGAGCTGGGTTGATCTCCCTACTGAGATAGTAGGCAGAGTGGGGACACACTGCTCCCCCTTTCCCATCCCATCAACCCTGAGTCCTAGAATTCCTCAATGAATCCAAAGTTCCGTTAAGGCTTAAGTCAACCAAGTGTGCCTGGCATTGAGCTAAGGCGATGTGGAGACTATAAAGAGAAAAATCTTTCATGATCTTTGATGCTTCCTTGTTTAATCCTTACATAGTCCTCAGTATTTTCTTTGCTCCTTATTTTTAAATATATAAAATGTTTACTATGTGTTCAACTCTAAGTAAAACACTCCAAGGGATTAAAAAGAAAAGTATAGAAATCAGTCCGTCCTGAGTTTAGCGTTTTACTGGGAAGCAGTACATAAAATGAACCAAAGATTCTGAAAAGCCAGTAAGCTTGCATAGGATAAGGAATTACATCCTGGATTCTGAGAACCCAGCCAGGAAAATGCTGCAAAAATTCAGAAATGACTTGGTAAGAGAGGGAGGTGAAGGTGTTTCTGATAAATAGGAACGGAAAGGTCAGCAAGGACTCACTTAGCAGGGCGTAGAAAGGGGAGTACTTCTGGGCTGCAAGTACAGGCGGCTGAGGCAGGCGATTGAAAAACCCGTATTGGAATCGGCTGCACCTGCCCTCAAATAGTACTTTCTACAGGCCAGGAGACATGTCGCCTGCTCAGAAAGTCACTTTCATTTTTGTAATTAAAAAAAAATTAAGTTTATTTATTTTGAAAGAGTGCATGGATGAGGATGAGTGGGGGTGGGGGAGGGACAGAGAGAGGGAGAGAATCCCAAGCAGGTTCTGTGCCCTCAGCAGAAACAAAGCCCAATGAGGGGCTCAAACTCTAACCAGATCATGACCTGAGCCGAAATCAAGAGTTGTCCGGACACTCAACCGACTGAACCACCCAGGCACCCCTCACTTTCATTTTATAACATTCCTTTTTCCTAGGCAAAGATTTTGCTCATTTAGGAAAATAGGCAGATCTGAGCATCCAACCCAAGGTTTAAACTGAATACTTTCTCTTTCGTCTAGGGAGAACACAGCTATAGGAGAGAGTGGGAAAGAAACCGACTTTGTACTCCTCCTTCCTGAAAGGCTGAGGAGGAGAGAGGAATCTTAATTTATCTTTACAGATCTATGGTTAGCTTTTGAAGCTAAACTTCCTCTGCCTTTTGTGATTTTTTTCGATAACAAAGAGTAGACAGAGGTTTTTATCTGCTTTGACCATTAGGGCACATTTCATTTCACTATACAGCTCTCAAGCATTGCTGTGTATTATGATGAGGTTAAGAAGAATAATTCAAGCCTGGTTCGGGTATACAATCTCCATCTGGAAGGCAAAAACCAGGCAGATGACTTGTAATCCTTCTGCCCTGAAGTTCATCCCAAATCCCGAAAACTGAAGCCAGAAATCCCAAGCCCGTTTAGTGAGCACCTCCATACCACACTTTCTGCTACACAGAGATTGTATCTCAGCTGAGCAACAAAGTAGAAGAAAATCCTCATGGGAAAGCGTGGAAAGGAGGTACACATCCCAAGACAACCACCTAAGACTAGTGAAGAAGATTACCCACTATTATTTCCTCCCACAGCACCATCTTTCCCTGCTACTCGGGCAGCCTGTCTTGAGAAGCTCAATTCCGAACATCACAAGCAACTCGTTCACAAGAATCTATCCCTTGATCGCTTCAAACAGGATGTTATTTGTCACCCGTAACTCCATCCCTTCCCAACCTGAGTGGATGGAGCAACAATCACGACAGACTCTGCTAAGTTTCCACAAATCATTGGTTTATTAGAAAGTTCCTTTCCCTAATTTTACAGCATATATAGCTCTATCATATGTGATAAAGTTAAATACAATCTGTAATGTTTGTAAGTAAGGATAGGTTACTTTGCTTTTAAGTTTTAAAATCACTATTCTGAAAGTTAAAGAAAACTGCCCCCAGGAAGGTAGAGAGGCAGCCAGAGTATGGCTCGATCTACAAGCTAATGGGAAGCAGCACAAAAAATGTTAATACTGTATTATTTAAATATTTACATGGGCTGAAAGCAAAGAAAAATGAGTCCCTTCACTTCAAACAGATGACTTGTTTTTTCCAGTGCTAGTTACCAAAAGTAATGCTTCTGAATCAGATGAGGAGCACGGAACAGGTAGGAGGCTCAGTCAAGAGCCTTGTTTGCCCAGCACTTGCTTCTCATCAACTCAAAACCTTTTTCTTTTGGGAATCTGAGAAAGCAGGCAGAACCCAGAGCCCTGGCCCAAGTAAGCAGGGGTTGACTTTTCCTGTCCGGTGACCATCCAACCAATTCTAGCCACAGGAGTGGGTAGGGAAATGCCACACAGAGAACTGCTAATTACACCAAAGATGAGACCTGCAATATAAACACCGTTGGGTCAGTATGTTAATTAGGTCTGAGAGCCCCGGTGAAAGGCAAGAGGAGGAAGAGGAATGGTGGTACTTCCTCTGGTAGGTGTCATGGGGAGAAAAGGGAAAAAAAAATCTTCACTGCTTAAAACTAAGCTGGGCAGGAGGCATGGAAACTATGAAGCAAAAGAATCTGCAGTATCTATAAATGTGCTCAACTCCCAACAAGAGGGGGAAGAAACCGTCCCAACTCTGATCCTCAGGTCTACTACTTCTATTTCTAGCCAACCCAAAAGGCACATAAAAACAAACAAACAAAACCCAAAACTGTCAGGGGGGGCTAAGTACTAGGAAGGCAAATGGATTGCCTGGAACAAGGCACCCAGAAAACCCAGGAAATCCCCCAATCACTTTGAAACTCGCTGCTTCCAGAGAGCAAAGCTCTTCAGTCTCTCTCCTCCTCTGTGGGCTCTCCTGTTTCTGTATAAAACTGCAAAGCACATGAGGGAGATGTCATAACCGAGGTTCCCTTTGACACCCCCAGCTGACTGCTGCCCACTAGTTAAAAAAGCAAAACCCCAACCCAGTGCAGGGGGCACTACTTACTGCAAATTAATGCAACATTTTGTCCCAGCAAAAAAAATGTTAAACAATGTTCCTTTTTTTTTGTTTTAACATTTTTATAGTTCGTAACTTCAAAAAATACATGAGCTTGATAAAATATACATGCTTAGTCATTTTTGCATCTAGCAGAAAACAGGTACTTTATTTTTTGTTTTCATTTTATAACCTTTAAAGTTTCTTAATTCAACTAGGGCAAACATATTTACACAAAGCCACCAGAACAAGGATCACTTAAAGAGCTGGATGTAAAAAATATTATTGCAGTATACTACAAATATGGAACCTTTTTTTATATGAGCTACAAAAAGCAGCATTTACGTTTATAGAGTTCAGTGCAATTTTTTACATTAAAAAAATCCTATAAATTAAGAAGGAAACATCAACATGACAGAAGAAAACACACCCTTCAGACACAGGAGCTCCTCTCTGGGGAAGCACACGGGCTACGTTCCGCACAGCTATTCATGATAGGATCTTCTTTTCTGGGATATGCAGATACCTCTTCTGGGCTGAGGGATATGAGGACAACAGTGCCGAATGTGTGGCTCTGTCGTGTGGGAAGTGGACTGAATAACAGCCTGAGTAGCATCTGGTTCCAGGTCAGACTCCCTTTCCACCTCACCCAGGATAGCATAAGGTCACCACCAAGGGATGGGCAAAGACAGAGAGAGGGGAGGACCAGATGGACAAACCGCCGGCCAGAGAGGAAGGAAGGGTTTTAAAATTTACAGAAGGGAAGAGTGGAGGATAAAAAGTAGGGGGAAGAGAAGAATATCCCAAACTCAACAGTTTGGAGATGTTGCCGCAGAGGGGTGGGTAGCACTTACTGGTGTTCCCTAGCTTAGAAACACAGGAGGGGGGAACAAACAGAAAGGGGGAAGGGGAAAAGTATCCCTGATAGTAAACCCAAAGCAAACCTCAAATCTAACACCACCCCTGCAAGCCAAAACTTGATTCTTTGGCTGACAGACACTGCCCTTCCCAGCTTCTACTTGCTGGTATTAATGGCTCAACACCCACAAGGAAGATACATGGGTCACCTTCCCTGGCCCTACCTGGGCTCCCATCCCCCAACTCATGTGCCGTGGCTAGGTGGGTGCTGCAGGTCCTGACCTGAGAAGATGGGGTGAAGTAGTGGGTGAAGGTGGAGGGCAGTGGCAGCTGCTGCAGCAGGCCGAGGAGCAAGCAGGGTCGGGTAGAGGGCGGCATGCGGGACAGGATGGAAGGTGAAGGGCCCTGGATGAATGGCCGAGGCAGGAATGATGTGGATGGGATGGCTAGCAAGAAAGGTGGCCGGGTGACCAGGGATGATTGAGTGAGTGAGGTGGGACAAGGAAATGGGGGTCAGGTGGGGCTGGGGAATATGATGCACTTGGGCAAGGGGCTGGGGATGAGGGTGGGGGTGAATTCCAATGGCGGCAGCGGCTGCCGCAGCATGATGCTGCAGGATGGCATGCTGAACAGTTGTGATGGAGGTGGCGGTGGCCGTGGCTGGCTGCTGAATGTGGATGGGCTGCAGGGCTGGAGTGGCTGGGGCCAGGGCAGCCGAGGCTGGGAAGGCCTTCACTTGCTTGGCTAGGAGCTGCTGCTGGATGTGCTGCTGCGCGGCCTGCTGGAGCTTGCTGTACTTCTCCATCTCCTCAGGGGTGAAGGTGATGGGCTGGCTCTCTAGGGGGGCCAGGGAAGCATCCTCAGCCCCATCAGCTGACTCAATACTAGGATCCCCACTGGGAGGTGCATAACTGGGGAAGTGCTCAAGGTCTGGCGCTATAGGCAGCAAGCTGGATTCCACAGGGCCTGGCTGACTGCCACTATCCAAGGACTCTAGGGTGTCCCCGTCGCTGGGGTCAGGGAGGTAGTTATGGGAGACGGTGGGGTCCCCAGGATAGCAGTCAGAGTGCACTGGGGTGCCTAGTGGAGCCACAGGGTGATCAGCAGTAGCTTCTTCAGACTTTGGCTCCTCTGGGGGTGGGTCTGATAAGGGGCCAGCTGTTTCCTCTGAGGGGAACGGATGTCCAAATGGGGCATCACTACTTCCTGGAGGCCCTTCTTCTGTCTCTGACTGTTCTTGTTCTTCCCCCCTTTCTAAGCCAGACTCTTCACATTTCTTGGTGTTGGGCTTTCGGGTAGCTGGGAGCTTCCCTATCAATGGAAGAACAGGCTTATTGCCAAGAGATGGGGGGAGCTTGGGCCCAAAGTAACCTTGTGGGGGGTCCTTGAGCTTGAGCGCAGCTTTATTAGGGGTGGCCAGCACCTCCTCACTCACACTGGGTTTCCTCTCCACTTTCCTTGACTGAATCTTCTCCAGTAGCAGTTTGGCAGTAACGGAGTTCTTGTCTTCGGGGCTGCAGTCACCTTCTGACCCCCTTCCAGCACCAATGCTGCTGTTCTGGGAAGGCGGGCCTGTCCCTTTACCATCGTCTCCTCTGCCATCTTCTTTCTTCCCAGGACCTTCTCCCCGGCCTGATCGGAAATAGTGGGGAGACTGGGAGCGGTAGATTTTAGAGCGGATGAAGTCTCGACGACCAGAACGCCTCTCCTCAGGACTTTCATGACCCCACGACCCCTTCCTGGAGCCTGATCTCTGGGAAGGGCTCCTGGTGCTGCGGCTGCGGTCCCGGCTGTAGCTCCGGCTCCGCTGCCAGCTGTGGGCCGTGGTGCTGCGGCTCCTCCGTTTGCTCCGGCTGCGACTGCAGCTGCTGCTGCGGCTGCGGCCCCGGGACCTCGAGCGCTCCCTGGTGTGACTCCGAGACCGGCTCCGGGACTGGCTGCAGCTGAGGCTGTAGTCATCATCAGAAGAGGAGTATTTGTGCCGTTTGGACCGGTGCTTGGAGCTGGCATAGTCTGAGTCGTCAGAGTCATGGGAGCGCTTGGAGTGCCTTCGAGATCGGTCACTATAGTCACTATAGCTATCATCGGAGTAACTGCGCTGTCTGCTATAGCAGCTCTGGTCTGAAGAAGCATCGGAGCTACTGGAGTAAGAACGTCGGGAGGAGCGGTGTGAGGAATGGCGCCGGCCTGACCGGGAGCGGCTCCGGGAATGCTCACTGCCTGAATCCTCCTCCTCCTCCTCTTCCTCCTCGCTGTACTGGGACGGAGACTTCTGGTGTAGCCGGTGTGATGAAGCATCGTCACTATCCTCATCTCCACTACTGGGTCGACTTCGGCGGCTGGACCGGCTGCTCCGTTTGGTGCTAGCTCTTCGCTGGCAGGATGAAGTCAGAGGCTCGCCTTTGTGTTTCCGCCCACCGTGATCCTGGGAGCCGCCACCACCTCCACCTTCGTCCTTCTTGCCACCGCTCCCTTCTTCAGCTGGGAGAGATCTTCGCTGGGAACCATCTTGAGCTCGCCGCCGCCGTCTGGGTGGGGCAGGGCTGCCACTCCCAGGGGGTTCTGGTTTGGGTCCCCGCTCAGAATCTGCTGGGGCTGATGACTTATTCTTCTTCCGTTTTCGTTTCTTGCGCTTCTTAGACTTCTCCCCGGACTCTGTCTTAGAGCTTTTCTCTTCTGGGTCAGCCTTATGTTTCCGTTTGTGTTTGCTGGATTTTTTGTGCTTCTTTTTCTTTTTGTGTCGGTGGGACTTCCCAGATCGTTCTTTCTTGCTAGGAAGGCTTCTCCCTGTGTCCTCTGTCTCTGACTCATGGCTGCCCCCAGGTTCCTGCTTGTTCAGACTGCTACAGGCAGACCCAGAAGCAGGAGCATCCATTCTGCCTCCTGAGGAATGTTCTATACTCTCTCCACCCTCCTTGCTTTTATTTGGCTCGCCAGCATCAAGACCTTGGAGATGGTCCTTTGAGGAGCCTCCTATGTCCTTTGGTTTTTCGGTCCCTTTAGCTCTGGCATCTTTGTTCCTTGAAAGTTTAAAGTCAAAGTATAAAGGGTTACAACTGTATGAAATGGAGGGTTCTGCCTTGGTAAAAATTAAGAGTTCTGATGGCCACTGGAGGGCAGTACTTTCATCTTTGCTCAAAACAGGAAAGAAGGGACCAGTAGGATGCTTGGGTCCCTCCTGGTTTTCTTTCCCTGCTGGGGTGATCTGACAGGTTTCTTTAGAGGGGTTAGACTCACACATTTGATTCTCTGAAGCCTTCTGACATGGACTCTCTAAACTCTGCTCACTTATATCCCCTCCCGAGGCAGTCTTGGTCTCAGCTTTGACTCCAGGCTCTGAGGGCTCCGCAGCACTGGCTTCCATCTGTCGCTCGGAGGCTTCATCAACCGTCTTTTCTGCTCCTTGGCTTGCTGTTGCCTTGATACAGCTTTTAGGTTTGGGAGAACTGCTCTTTTTGCTCTCTAGGGCATTCTTTGGGTGCATACTAGTATCACCTTCCATCTGTTCACTGGCTCTCATAAAGAGTAGGAAGGGGAAATTTGGTTTTACTTTGCAGTGTGCTGGGGGAATGTAGTGGTAATACTCTGGTTCTGCAGCCCCAGCTCCTTCTTCTCGCTTCATTCTTTTTAACTTAGATAATGTTGAGGCTAAGGACCCTCCATCCTGCGGGTCTTCATCCTCTTTTTTACCATCAAGATTACCACCACCATCAGAATCTCCCATCTTCTGCAGTCCTTGGTCAGAACCCTTCTCATCAGCTTTGGCTCCATCTTCAGAGGGTCCTTCCTCTGCGTGGTCCTTGAAAACTGATGCTATTGATTCGAGTTTGACAGGAGCCTTCTTGGCAAAGGAAAATGACACTCCCAATTTTTGCAGTGGGGTTCCCTGATTGTTCTTAATGCCAAAGCTGATGCCTTGAGAGACTAACCCAGGAGACTGTGACAGTCCAGTGGTATTAGTACTTTGTACTGCAGTGAAAGGGCCTCCTTTATCTGTGGAGAATTCAGATCCCAGGCCACAAGTGGATGTGGCACTTGTGCCACTGTTTGTAGCTGACTCATCTTTATCATCATCTCCACCTTCTTCATCTACAGCCACTGTGGTTGGTCTGAACATGGGACCACTTCCAGGTGCACTGCACAAGAGTTTAGAAAAATAAACAATAGAAAAAAACGGTTAGAGGTACATTTTATACTTTTTATATATCACTCTTCTCTCATGTTCCACCATTCATTGCAGGTGGGCCTCAAAGATACTGAGTGGTGGTCATTTCCTAGCCCTGTGCCAAAAATAGATACTTGTTCAATGGGTTTTGGCAAAGTCTCATACTGTTAATCTATTAATTAGCTGTATTCCCAGGGCCAGCCAGTTAATTCTATTTCTTCTTAAGCTGTCTAGAATTTAAAAAGTAAAGCTTTATTACACAATTCAAATATTCTGTCGTTTTCACCTGGTACAGGTGACCCATCCTACATTTGTTCTCATTTCTTTTTTTTAAAGTTTATTTTGTTAAGTAATCTCTACACTGAATGTGGGGCTTGAATTCACAACCCTAAGATCAAGAGTTGCCCTTGACTGAGCCAGCCAGGCGCCCCTGTTCTCATTTCTTACTGAATCATCCCACCCATCAGCATGCCATCAAATATGTGGCTCAACAACTAGTCACAAAGATTGTATTTCATTCAGCTAAAAAAAAAAAACAAAAAAAACCAACCCTCTAATTTCCTCTATTTGCTATTTTTTAAAGTTGATTAATTTATTTTGAGAGAAAGAGCACAAGTGGGGCAGGGGCAGAGATAAAGGGAGAGAGATTTCCAAGAAGGCTCCACACTGTCAACATAGAGCCTGATGCGAAGCTGGAACCCACAAACCACAAGATCATGACCTGAGCCAAGATCAAGATTGGCCGCTCAACCAACTGAGCCACCTAGGCACCCCTCAAACTTTACTTTTTAAAATGTAGATATTTTCTGAGTTTATCATAGTCAGAAATTTCCACTGTGTTATTCTATGGTAGTCTCTGGTTAGTAGGTCTGGCATTTGCTTTGGTTTTGCGATAATTTCTGGGCATTCTGTACAGTGATCATGATGCTACCAAACACTTTCTCAGTTTTGAAAGCAGGGGCAGAGAGAAGCCTTAAAGCCAGTGTTTTAGACTCGTGTCGTGTCTGAATTTTTCACAGCGTGTGGACTATCTATACATTTGAGGTACTTTCAAGCCAAGCTTAAGAAGTGATGAGAATTTTAGGTATCTATTTGGATGAAGCCTTGTTCTCTAACCCGTAGCTACAAGCTGTCCTAAATTCAGGGACCAAATAGATTTGGATGATGTGGTATCTCCTGTTATCTAAAAATTCTTGCTAATGAAGACAGGAACCCAAAAGATTTAGATAGCAAGAGACACACTGTGCCACAAAACCTACCTCACGGCAAAGAGACCCTCAAGGTGAATAAAAAGGGATCTTATTTTGTTCTTTTGCTTACTCTTTGCCAGGTTAATTCAGTAATAATTACTATTGGGTCATGCGTTAATTCTGGGACAATGAAATACCTGATGGTCAAACCTTTTATTGTCCCAAGAGATTACTTGGTCATCTTTTAACTATTTACTTATGAAATGAATAAAAACATCTATTAAAATATGTCCCAAATTAGAAAGTGACCTGGTATACACTTTTTGAGAAGGTAGCCTTGCCATATGCCCAAGAGTAACGTGTTACTCTATAAAAAGCTGCCCAAAGTAGGAATAAGAACCAGTTTATAGGCAGTTTAACTCAACATTAGAGCTCAGTGGTTAATTCTGTTTTAAAACTTAGACTGTGTGTTCTCTCCCTTCCCTCTTCTTCCAAAACACTTAGAGAAGCAAATAAGTAAAAAAAGGATCCTGACACAAAAATGAACCTAATAAGTACAGGAACTTAGAAACTGTGGCCCCAACTTGGCTGTAAACTTTTAAAAGCCACAGTCATAGTTTCTCTTTCTACTGTAACCAGTTCCTTCCTTTGATCCTGGACAGCCATTAAAACCAAACATGGAGGCCTCAGATGCTTTGGGTCTCCAAAGCCTAGTTGATTGGAAATTCAGCCCCAAGTGGAGTAAATTCCACTTAAGGCTAAATACCAGCCCCCAAATTGATAATCCTTATGAATCATGAGGGAAGATTAAAAGGAACACTCAAGAAGGTAGGAACCTGCAGAGAAATAAATGGATAGAATACCTAGGTTTTAGTGGTTAATACTAACGGTATAGTAGTTAAAAGAATGTTATAACACTTGAATCTTGGCACCAGTACGTTTTAGCTATGAAAAAGAATATTGTAATATATGTGCTTTAGTACAGAAGAATGTTGGAGAACGGGAACAATAATATTTGTATATTTTATGGATTTATTAAGCATCTCCTATGGCATGGAACTCTTTTATAAAGGCACTTTTGTTTTTTGAACGGAGGCGGGGAATGAATGAACACGAGCAGGGGAGAGGGGCAGAGGGAGAAAGAAAATCTTAAGCAGGCTCCATGCCCAGTGTGGAGCCCAATGTGGGACTCAATCTCCCAACTGTGAGATCATGACCCACGCTGAAATCAAGAGTGGGGGCACTTAACTGTCTGAGCCACTCAGGCTCCCCTATAAGGCACTTTTAATGAAAAGATAATCACCCCTCACAACTGTAAGAAGTAAATTGTTGTTATTATCATCTCCTTACAGATAAGGAAACTAAGGCATAGAGCTCAGATAACTAAGGAAGGTCACACAGATGGTAGGATATGGCCTCAGAAGTGCATATTCCTCATCAGTACATTATACTCTAATTACAGATATGCTTTCAGATTGAAAAAAACAATTACTAATCAGGATTATGATTTTTTTTTCTTTTTGAGAGAGAGAGTATGAGCAGGAGGGAGGGGTAGAAGGAGAGGGAGAAGGAGAATCTTAGCAGGCTCCATGCCCAGAGCAGAGCCCCACAAGGGGCTCATGTGAGATCATGACCTGAACTGAAATCACGAGTCGGACGCTTAACCAACTGAGCCACCCAGGTGCCCCAAGGGTTATAATTCTTAAATCTTAAGTCTTAAATTATAATCTAAAATCTTAAGGATTATAACTATCTATAGAATGTTCTAAGAGAAAATATCCTCAGAGTGTGTGGGTGGCTCAGTCAGGTAAATATCTGGTTCTTGACTTTTAGCTCAGGTCATGATCTCATGGTTTGTGAATTTGAGCCCTGCACAGCGCTCTGTGCTGACAGAGCCTGCTTGGGATTCTGTCTCCCTCAAAAAGAAAATAATAATAATAATAAAAATAAAACCTTAAAAAAAGAAAAAAGAAAAAAACAAGAACATATCCTCACCATTCAGCTTGTTTCCTTTGTTCAGCCAATTCATGGAGCCGCCGAAGGGCTTTTTCCTGTTTCTTCTCATCTTTGCGGGATCTTGAAGAGACATTTCGAGCAAACTCTCTCTGCTTGAGATCTTTCAATCTCTGGTGTAACAATAACAACAACAAAAAACAAAAAGGGAACAGAGGGTGGGTGATTTAGAATAATTTCGGGATCGTGAAAACAAGGTCTTTAGAATATTTACTCTCAATCAGTGTTATAGTGCTAGTGCAGAACACACTGTCTGATACTCTCTTTCAGTAACTGAAACTGCAATGGCTGATGACTTTGGATAAAACACTTGGAGTACCTGCATTTCTAATTAGGACAGCATACCATTTGCTTTATTGGGCAAAATTAAATGATTTCAGATACAACAAGCAAATTTTAGAACACTGGGAGGAAAGAAAAAGGGACTATTTAATCACCTGCTCCTCCAGGATGCAGAACTAGACAAACAGAACATAAGATAAATTGTAATAACACAAGCCAAAGAGAACAGAAAGGGGTTAGGCTGGTACAGAAAATTACCCAGGAGCAAAAGATCTTAAAAAGCAATGTACAGCTTACATGGGGAGGTTATGTGAATCAAAACAAATAGAAAGCACACTTTTATTTCACCATAAAAAGGTGCTATTTCTTTTCAGCATGAAGTTTTCCTGTGACTGTCACACAAACCGTCTTCCAATGCTAGCATGTTCAGAGCTCACCAGTCTGACCACTTGCGTCTGGTCAGTCTGCTGAAATTAGAGAGTAATATGTATATATAGCTTTCATTCCTTCATGGCCCTGAGAGGAACATCCAGGGGATGAGGAGAGAGAACAGAGATAAGTCAAAGGATTTATTACTTAAAATCCTGATAAAAGAATCAATCTTTTATTCTCAGAAACTACTACATAATTTTCCTTAAAACAAGACGAAACAACAATAACCAAAAAAGAACAGTGCTAATGACACACTGGTGACAAAGTCCAGACATATCTGCAATGAAGACAGAACTAAAGTTATTTCCACAACACACTAGGTAATATCAAAAACAAACCAAAACAAAAGACATATATTAGCCTATGCTTTTACAATAGCATTAGGAAAAGGAATTTGACCCAATATAAAGTGGACATTGCTTTGTGGAAGGGCATGATGTTCAACAGACAGAGGAATTTTCATATCTAATATTTATGAAATGTGTTTTGAATATTTTTGAATTGGGAGGGGAAAGGGTGGAAAGACACACACAAAAAAAGATACAGCTAAAGACACTAGTAGAAAAACTCACTCTTGTGATCTGGGCTCCCAAATTAGAAGGATTTGCTTTCAATACATCAGCTGAAAATGTCACATCACAAAGAAAAAAAAGTAAAAATAAAACAAGAGTGGAAGAGAAAAAAAAATAAAGCAAGCATTACTACACAAGCTCTCTTAGTGAATCTGCAAACTATTATACCGAACAATCAGGGACAAAGCCATCAACTCTAAAAGGGTGGGGGAGAAGGGAAGCGCCTGTACAACACACACGTGTACATACACAGAGACCAACACAGCAAGCATCTCTCCTGGATACATGGACCTATCTGCATTCAGGAAATAGTTAACAGAACTCCAGGAAAGACCACTGCTACCTAGAAACCACCTATCTTATCTTCATTTACCTTTATTGTGGGATTGTTCAAGTAACCAACAGCTGGCAAAATGTTTTACTAAAGCTGGCTAGCCAGAATTAAGATTTTTATAAAAACCACCTCCAGACGGTAGATCAACTATATTGAATAAATATAATTCCAATTTCTTCCTTTCAAGGAGAATGAGACAGAAAGAGCCCGTCAGGACTATTGTATCATGATTTCAGGCTACGAACTTAAGTTTTTTCTGCCCCAAACATTTACCATGTTCTTTAGCCAAAATTTAAGTAGAATATATGTTTTTCTTGTATCTGTCATCTTCTCTTTAGCCATCCCATAGGCCTGCAAGATCTCCCAATGCCTTGTCATTGCCTTCCTTCTTACAAATATTTCATTACTTTTAGGAGTTATTTCCCAAAGTACAGGATACTTTCTAAAAGAATACACATTTTATCAAAGCCTGGAGTTTCCAGGTAAATCAAACAGAGGTTAGGTTTCCCTATCATTCAGCACCCATTTGCTGCAACCTTTAAGTTGAAGCCTGAAGGTGCCTTATCTCAAATTCCTACCACAATGTAACTGGAGGTAGGGAGAGATGAAAATAGGATGAGGTCAGCAAAACAAATCCGCGTGTAGTCCCATTCTAGGTGAAGCTATACACCAAACAGGGTGGAGCAGCCTTTCCTAAATCCCTCTTACAGACTTTAAAGTCTGGGGTTTCAAATTTAAAATTGGGAACCCCAGAATTTTAACCCAAATCTTAGAGACAGAGCTGGACAACTCCCCCAAACCCAAAATGTTTATTTGAGGTCTCTCAGATGAGGGCGTTTTGATGATAAAAATGGACTATACCCAAGGTCAAAGTAAATTCACCTCTTTAGTCTTTACTGAGACTTCTAAGACTTCTTCTTCTTTCTGAACCACCTTAGAATTTTGTTAAGCACTCACCTATCAACCATCATACTTTGCTGACTATACTTACTCCTGCCTTTCAGAAAGGCAGTGGGTGTAAAATTTGAGTCAGACAGACTTGCATTCAAATCCATTAATTACCAAGCAAATGATTTCATCTCTCTGAGCTCCAGCTCTCCCCATGAGAAAAATAGGGCCATTTCAGCAACAGATTTATGTGGTTAAGTGTTAAAATAAAGTACTTTGTGTACCAAAACTGTTCAATACTGGGACGCCTGGGTGGCTCAGTTAAGTGTCCAACTTCAGCTCAGGTCATGATCTCGCAGTTCATGAGTTCAAGCCCCATGCTGGGCTCTGGGCTGACAGCTCAGAGCCTGGAGCCTGGTTTTGATTCTATGTCTTCCTCTTCCTCTCTGCCTACCCCCATCCTGCTTGTACTCTCTCTCTCAAAAATAAATAAACTTAAAAAAAATGTTCGATATTGTCTCTCTGTTCTTTTATTTGGGGCAGAGACTATAGCTTTTTTTTTTAATTTTATTTTTATATTTTAAGTAATCTCCATACCCAGTGTGGGGCTTGAACTCACAACCTCCAGATGAAGAGTCACATTCTTTACCAGCTGAGCCCCTCCTTTAAAATTTTTTACTTTAAAAACAATCTCTACACTCAATGTGGGGCTCATGTAGCTGATCCTTGTAATCAACCTTGCAATGCATGGAACAGTAACGAAGTCTACAGAAAGCATCGGGTAAATGCTTGGTGAATAATCTGGCTGAAACATCAGCTCCTTGATTTTTCCCCAAATAAGTTCTTTACCACTTGTAGAAAAGTTTGATATGAAATATTTTCCTATCTCTATTAGGGACATAGTCAAGTTATACGATATATATGGCTTTCCTAGCTATTACTCTCATCCAGCAAGGGACGCTCATTCTTTAGAGAATCAAAAAGCCTAAAATGTTAAACACCTCTTACTTCTGGACAGAATCAGGCCACTGGTGCCTGGATGGCTCAGCTGCCACACCACTCTAGATCTCAGGGTCATGAGTTTGAGCCCCATGTTAGGTAGAGAGATTACTTAAAAAAAAAAAAAAAAAAAAAAAAAAAAAAAAAAAAAAAGAAAGAAAGAAAGAAAAAAGAATTAGACCAAATAGCAAAAAAGATATCAGAAAGTTCTCAATTAAAAATTAATTTAAAAAATTAAAAAAAATTTTTTTAAATGTTCTATTTATTTTTGAGAGAGAGACAGACAGACAGACAGACAGCATGAGCAGGGGAGGGTCAGAGAGAGGAGATTCAGAATCCAAAGCAGTCTCCAGGCTCTGAGCTAGCTGTTAGCACAGAGCCTGATGCGGGGCTCGAACTCACGAACTGAGAGATCATGGCCTGAGCCAAAGTCGGAAGCTTAACCAGAGAGAGAAAGGGAGAAAGAGAGACTCTCAAACAGGCTCCACACTGCCAGCAGAGAGTCTGATATAGGGCTTGAACCCAAGGAGTCATGAGATCATGACCTGAGCTGAAACCAAGAGTTGGACACTAAACAGACTGAGGCACCCACGTACTCCTAAAAGTAATTTTTATAAAGGCAAAAGTCCCTAATGCAGAATCAGATTTTCCAAAGTTGGCTATTTTATTCCATGGAAAAGCCTGGCTCATTTGCAACTAAATGCTCATATAAAATTGTGTCCTATACTTTTACCTTCCTCTTAAATTCTAAAGAAGAACACAACTTCAGATAACCTCTTCAAGGTGAGAACAGAGGAGCAACATACCTGACTGTCAAAGAGACAGAGCTTATGCAAAGAAAAAAAGTTATCGATGGGTCATCAATCCAAAACCTTTTCAAAGGTCGAGCAAATTCCATTCCATACATAAAAATTCAAATTAGACTCCAAACTGGGACACAGTCTGATCTGAATGGATATAATTAATCATTTAAGCTAACTCCAAAGCTACTATGTCCTTATCTCTGAAAATTATAGATTATGCCTTCTGAAGTATTGCTAGTAATTTTGCTTAAAATTTAAGCCATATAACATTTCTAGCTGCGCTAAATATTTCATTGAAGGTAAAGGAGACTGAACCCCATTAAAAATGCAAGGGTTTGTAAATCCTGTTCTGAAAAACCAATAGCAATGTTTCCAAAAAAGTATAGTGGCCATTTCTTACTGATTCTCAATCACATGGTAGATAAGGTTTCATTAAATTTCTCAAAAGACCAATATAGGGGGAGGTCTTGAGAAATAATTTAGCGCTTGAAATACCTATCCACATAACCATGGTTCTTTGGGCTCTTAAAGACCACATCAATGTAAGAGACATTCCATTTCTTAAAACACAGCTTAAATAGCACTGTGTTGGCAGCAAAATATCTACTCCACCACTTCCTAACTCTGCAAACTCCTGCACCATTACCCAACTCTGAACAAATTAAACCAGAGAAATGAGAATCTGGTAAATCTTACCAGATTTTTAATCTGAGTGATAAACTTGCCCGCATTATCAATAATATGGAGTGTGACTAGCAATGAGTGGCAAGGTGTTTGACCTGGAAATGAATGAGACAAAGATACATCTGCATATAATTTTCTTTCATAACAAAATAAGCTTCTGAATTAATAAAATATTGGTATCTTTTGGTACTACTCTTTTCTAACAAAAATTGATGCCAGAAGTTTATGTTTGATTGGGCATACTCTACTAGGAATAAATCTATTATTTTTTCTCAACTATTTTATTTCCAGATGAAGGGAATTTCAGACATCAGAAAATAGAGTATTTCCTATTGCCACTAAAAGTCCTATGTTTTAATATTTACTCAACTCTCAAGATAAAATCTGATTTTGTCTCTGTAGGGTCCAAAGATTATCCAGTTTCCTCCTCTCATCACCAACAGCCCTCCCCTCCCAGAACAGGGACTAAAGCTTAGTCTTTCTTTGTAACTAATTCTGCAATGCACACACAGTTGTCTACGGCACAAGAGATGCCTAATAAACATACATAAAACTGGTTTCAGTTTTAAAATAAGTTGGGAGAGGGACCCCATTAAATACTTTTTGCATTATTTGTTGACTATGAACAGTGACAGAAAATAGTGGACAGGAAATAGTGTTTGCACTGCAATCTCTTTTCCAGGCTAAGTATAATCTGACCTTTTTTTTTTTTTTTTAAGTAGTCTCCACACCCAACATGGGGCTCAAACTCACAACCCCAAGATCAAGAGTTGCACGTTTCAACTGAGCCAGCCAGGTGACCCTAATCTGGCTTTCTCTGAACTTCAAACATTCTCTTTCCCCTATGTCAACAATCCTGCATCCCTCAAATCCATGGCCTCTTCTCCCACCATTTCCTGCCTCTCTCTCATAATACAACATTAGTCTCTCCCTTCCACTTCAGCTCAGGTCATGATCTCACGGTTCGTGGGTTCGAGCCCTGCCTCGGGCTCTGTGCTGACAGCTAGCTCAGAGCCTGGAGCCTGCTTCAGATTCTGTGTCTCCCACCTCTCTGACCCTCTCCTGCTCACGCTGTGTCTCTCAAAAATAAATAAAAAACATAAAAAACAATTTTAAAAAAATCTCTCCCTTCCCAAACTGGAGTAATCATGCTCTAGCTATTAATTGGCCAGGTTACCTGGATTCAAGTCTCAGTGTTTGATGCTTCTGAATTAGACCATCCAGAACATCACCATGTGGTGAGGAAGGGAAAGGACCAGGAAAGAACACAGAAAGTCTCAGCATTCAACTACTCAGGGAAGAAAGATTATAGGGTTAAGGAAATACAAGTTACTGGACACTGGATGTAAAGTCTTCTTTTTAGCACATGTTTATCAGTAAGTGATGAAAATAAGTTTTACTCAGTAAGAAAGAAAACCAAATGTTTAGTAACAGAGAAAACTAAACATTAATGCTGATTATAGACACTGAAAAAAAATCAGATGGAAATACAGAAGTATTCATTCTTTCTGCCAAGAATCGTCCTAATTAGTCATTTATAACAAGATTTATTTGCTGAATATCAAATTAATTTGTTATAAAATTGGTATTTTCAGGAAGTCAGCAAAAAGCCTTAAAAGTGTGGTATATTTTTACAGTACCAGCTGTGCCTCCTGTAACATGTTTTTTCCCATACACATATATGTACATGTACACACAGTCACTATCACCATCATCAAAATTTAAGCTGGATCATGAGGTTTAAACTGATAAGAACAGATACTACACTTGATCTTAGCCAAAAGGCCAAGAAGCAATGGATCATGAGGTTTAATGAACAATTTTATTGAGATACAACTCATATAACATAAAATTCACCCATTTAAAGTGTAAATTTTGGTGGGTTTCTCAGAGCTGTGCAACCATTGCTACTAACTTTAGTTAGAACATCTCTTTTGCCCTCAAAAGAAACTCCATGCTCATGAGCAGTTACTCCCCATTACTCCTTTCTACACAGTCCCTGGAAACCTAATGTATGTTCTCTGTGGATATGATTATTCTAGACTTTCCATGTAAATAAAATCATACAATATGGGGATCTTCATGACTGCTTTCATTTACTTAGTGTAATATTTTCAAGATTTGTGTGTGCTATATTTATCAGTAAGTCATTCCTTTTATTGCTGAATAACATTCCATTGTATGGATATACCCATTTAGCTTTCCATTCATGAGTTGATGGGCATATGCACTGTTTCCACTTCTGAGTTACTATTAATAATGCTGCTACAAACAATCTTATGCGAATTTTTGTGTGGAGACCATTTTCATTTTTCAAGGTTATATACTGGTCATATGGTAACTCTATATTTAACATTTCAAGGAACTGGCAAACTGTTTGCCAGAGGGGCTACACCATTTTATAAGTCCACTAACAATGTAGGAGTGTTCCAATTTTTCCATATCTTCTCCAACATATGTTACTGTGTCTTTTTAATTTTGGCCAGCTTAATATATGTGAAATGGTATGCCACTGTGGTTTTGTGGATAATAAATTTTAAATATAACTATATAGGGGCACCTGGGTGGCTCAGTTGGTTAAACATCCACCTCCTGATTTCAGCTCAGGTCATTCTCTCACAGTTTATGAGTTCAAGCTCTGCATTTGGTTCTGTGCTGATGGTGCAGAGGCTGCTTGGGATTCTTTCTCTCCCTCTTTCTCTGCCCCTACCCTACTTGCACTTGTTCTTCCTCTTAAAATAAATGAATATTAACTTTAAAAAAAAAACAGATATAACTATGCAGCCCTCAAAATCTTATCTGGAGGCAAAAGTTTGACCTCTTTGTAAAATTTAAAGGAGCATAACTCATAAGAACTGCTTAGGCCTGAAGCAAATGGAACAGCAGCATCTCAGTTCAGAGCTCTTTTCAGGACTGTCACTCACAGACTATCATTATTTCTTAGGTGGCTTTATCTTTCAGACTACAACAGAACTTATGATCTCATACACGAATCTCCACCATAGTGTATCACTGTGATAAATGTAAATATGCAGGGCCAAAAAAAAAAAAAAAAAACCAGGTTGAAAACTGCAGAATATAAGGTAGAATCATTTTTATTCATGTTGGGAATGTATATCAAAATGAAGAGCAGAGTTAGATATTCCTAGGAAGAGAATATAGTTTACCAGTAATGAAATTCCCAGGGGGGTTAGGGTTCTCCCCCCCCCCCCCACGCTCACAAAAACAAATGGTTTCCCTAAACACAAACAGGTTTCTGAGTTTAATCTGATTGTGATAGCTGGATTTAAGAAGTCTATTCCCAATAAGAGCAGAGATGGTGAGTACTTAAGACTCAACAAGTGAAAAGGCTCAAAACATGCTCAATTATTGGAGGACTAGCCAAATAATGTCACTCTCTTATATTAAGCGTTAACAGTCCTGAAGAAAGTAACACACACAGTGGTTACTTTAAATTTTACAAAGAGGTCAAACTTTTGCCTCCAGATAACTTTCATCCTTCTGCTATAGGTTACTAAAATAAAACTGTAATATCTCAAGTTCTTAGGATGCATTCCTTTTCACACCTGCTTTGCTTCTCCAAGCATAATCTCTTCAGAAGCAAATTATGCCATTCAAGTCAATATCTATGAAGCTTTGGGATTCATAACTACTTTATGGTTTTCCTAATCTATTTCACATATTTACAATAAGCAATTTATGGTTTTCTAAGGATAAACACTCCAGAAACATGAAATATAGATTATATGTGTAGACTATCTTCAGTGGTATCTTAGTTGTTTCGCTATTATTATTATTTTCAAAGTAAGCTCTACGCCCCAATGTGGAACTTGAACTCACAACCCTGAGATCAAGAGCTGCATGCTCCACTGGCTGACCCGGCCAGGCACCCTTGTGGTTTACTTATTTAGAAGAGTTCAGTTTCTTTTGTATTTTAGCCCTAAAATTAGTTCTCTGTTTTATTTACTTTTTATTGCCTTTTTAGAATTTAGTTTTGTGTTTCCCTTGCACTGAGTCTCAAAGTAGCACTGAAGAAAGGGAGCCCAGTCTGCAGCTCCTCAAATCTGTAGTTGTTTGCCAGAGGTCCAACTGGTTTTGATGTGCTTATTGTCCTGACGCCCTGTGTGCCAAGCACAGAGAAGCAAAAACAGTAGAATATCTTGAGGGGCAAAACTGCAAACAGTAAGCAGTGCAACTCCAAGTGGAGTGGCCCCTCCAAACCTGAATGAAGCCCATGTGATGTCCAAAGATGATCATTCCCTCCATCACCAAGGAATTTCTCAGAAAACACTTCAAGACAGAACCTATTTCATTGAGTCATAAGGAAAACTAAATTTTCTGTTTCTTGGTAATCTATAGTCAACCAAAAGTAAGCAATACTGCCAAAAAGTGATAGTAACAGTTTAGACAGAGTTAACTAAATCACACAGTCACAGATCTCACTGTGTACAATTCAGAAAGAGCAGTAATCGAAGGGTGTTACAGGCTTGATTTGCTTTAGTTCAGTTATTTAAACCTCATAAAACCACTATTTTTACTGTTGAAACAGACCTTGGTTATTAAATGAAACTTCAGTCTTTTCAAAAAACATAAAAGGGATTTTCATACTGAAGCTATTTTAGCAGAAAGAAGGGGCAGGCTGAAAGCATTCTTTCCTCTGACCAAGACACTGATTCTTTCTAAGAAGAATTTCTCAAAGCTGCTAATTTACAGTACCAGATTTTGATAAATTGGATGCGACTACTGCAGATGGTTTTGAAACTGCAAAGTTGGACCTAACACAAAGATGAAGGAGGAGGCAGCTTTTCAATGTGCTGCTTCTCCACTGTCAATTAGACCCTGTGCATGGAGAGAAAAGGAAGGTATGGGCCCGGGTCACAGACTCAAATGTTTAGAAGGATTTGGCGGTTAACACAGTGAGTCACACAGGTTGATGTAAGAGACAAGATAAAGTGGAAACCGTTACTAATTGAAGAGTGAGTGTGTGAATTTCTAGAGAGATAGCAACTACTCAGCTTTAGCCAATTGGTTATGTTGAAATGTAAGCCCAATGTTCTGAGATATTTTAATTTTTCAAGAGAAGACAAAGCCTGAATTATATACAATCTCATTTTTAAAAGACTGAGAACCAACCAAAATGGGAAAAATCTAAAGCTACAAAGTCCAGACAAAACACATCTGTGGGACAATTTGTAATCTCTGGTTTACGTAGGCTGGTGAAGAGGACCCTTCGTGCCATAAATAAAAGAGAGTAAGACTGGGAGAATCCTGACTAGGTAACAAGGCATAAAAGAATGCAAAACAACAATAACAACAAAAAACAGTGTTAAAATAAGGTACTATTATTATTGTGTTGCTACAAATTTACTTCTGGGAAAGAATGTTGTTTGTAGTTTGAAATTTAGGGCCTCTGAAAAGCTGAAGAAAATGGTTTCCACAGTCATATCCACTAGTAGACATGTTTTTAGCTATGCAAAATAATCAAAGATGCAAGGAAGTAGAGATGGAAAAATGTTTAGTTTCAAAATAATCTTAACTGTACTATAATTATGCTAAGAAGGATAAAAGATGGATACTAATGTTTATTAAGCTCTGAGGCATATTAGGACTAACTTACATAAAAAGGAATCACAGATTGGGCTAGCTTTTGAGTAATGGGGAAGACTACCCTTCAAAATGTATTGAAATTATCACCTTAAAATGAGGGTTAAACTGCTGAAAAGAGCCAAAATGTCTAATTAGCTTTTTTATCTTTGAAAAAGCTGGATCTTCATATTTGCAGGCTGGTGACTTTGTTCACAAAAATCTTAAGTTTTGAGAAAAACTAGTGAACAGGTAGAGGCACATGATAACAACCCCCTTCAAATCACCATAAAATGTGGGTGACCACACAGCCCTTTTTTGAAAGATTATTTGTGCTTAAAAAAGATAAGGGTGTGTTCAGAATTCTGTCTATACTACTAGTTTTACCACTAACAGGACAGATAATTTCTCTGGAAATTTTTAATGGTAAAAATTTGATGGAAGATGCAAACTAGGGATTACTAATATAGGGGTTGAATGTACTTACCTATTATCTCAGATTCATAATAATCCTGTGTGCCTTCCTGGAAGACAAGACAGGGTGTCTTTATGATTTTAGAGCATGAATTTGGAAAATGGTAGGTCCATTTGTATGGGAAGTTCATGTCCATCAAAGAGGAATGAAAAACAGGACCTACCTCCTTTCAAGGGCAATTAAAGGTTCCTTAAAAATTCTAAGTAAAGGGAAGAGTAGAACTATAAAAAATTTAGTGCTGTGCATTTTTTTTATGTATTTATGGCATTGTTTCAAGATTCTGTTATTTGCACTAAGGGAGCAGGATAAAGAAAGATGAAAAGGCCTACATTTCCACCAAATACAGAACACTCCACCAAAACCAAACCAACAAGCTCATACTTTTAAATCCTAAGATGGGCTTTTGATCATGGTGAAGAAACAGGCTCATGTGCATTCATTAATCATACCAGCTAAACATTTCTTCTCATACCAAGGACTGCAGACATTTTTCTATATTAATGGAAAGGTAGTCCATGAGTTCCTTGTAAGAAATCCTTAATTTTGTATTTTCATTTTTGATGATAATCTTAAAAAAATGAGTATTTGTGATCATCTAATGAGCACTTTACAAATGTTTATAACGTAACTGGGGACTTAAAATGACAGTGATTTGTTTGTATCAAGGAAAGGCCACATGATGCTGCAATATCCTATGTCTTTCAAAGTTCTTCAGGGTTTCTCAACCTCAGCACTACTGACACCTTGAGCCAGGTATTCTTTGTTGCAAGGGGCTTTCCCGTGCATTGTAGGATATTTAGAAGCACCCCAGGCCTCTACCCGCTACACGCCGGTAGCGCCATCCTCTTAATTGCAGTAATCAACAATGCTAAGTGTTCCCTGGAGGACAAAACTCCCCCTGTGGAAAACCACTGCCACACAGAGAAACACAGAGAGAGAACAGAGTCATTCCAAGGTGCACAGGAGAACAAACATGTCAAATTCAAATGAACCAGAGCTCTAACAATTACTACTACTTTCAAGTTGAAAGCAACATCACTACAACATTATCATCCATCACATTAATATTATCAATATGAATTTCACTAGTTCTGCATTTCTGCTCAAATTTGTAAATCTGTTGCTTGGAGAAAAATTTTTTTCCTCTTAACAAGCAATCTAAACATTGCTTAAGTCTGAATGACACTTTTCCTGGTTTATTTTTTTCTAACAGAAACTTTACTTGAGATATTTCTCATCAACTAAAACTGTAACCTTTCTAAATGTCCTTTTGGTGCCTAAAGTTTCTTCTGGAGTCCTAATTTATCAAAGACAACTCTTTTTCTTTTTTGAAGTATGCTCTAAGCTCAATGTGGGGCTTGAACTCGCCACCCTGAGATCAAGAGTCACATGTCCGACCAATTGAGGCGGCCAGGAGCCCCATCACAGACAATTTTGTCCCCCATAGACAATTCTTAGTTGAAGAAATTCTTAGAGCCCAAAAAGGTGGTTATGTGTTTAGATGTTACAAGTCTTTCTTAATTGCATAAAAAATAACCCCCAAATGTGAATTATATATACACTGAGAAGCTAGAAAAATTACTGGATAAGCAATATTTGCTATTAACTCTTTCTTAACAGATGCTTCTTTGAAAAAGGGAGGTAACTGTCAGTATGTATCTTGTCCACATACATCCTCTCTAGACTTCTCTTCTTCAAATTAAGCAGACCTGAGAATATACAATGTTCAAAAGTATACCAAAAGTTCAAAAGTGTCCTCAATACAATTCTCTCAGTGGAAGAATCTTATATTGGCTAGGTGTGGTTAACTGTGAAAGAGACCGTTGGAAAAAGTATAACAATTTACAAACTATCCTTGTGCAAGTAAAGCTTAAAGCTTGCTCTTTACCTGTGCACTGAAATCTTATGGTTGGTTGAAAGATGATGCAAAGGTAAAAATTAATAATAATAATAATAATATTGGCTCAACAGATCCACTTAAGAGAGCATTTCAGCAATGTTCATAAATCTTACAAGTTTAACAAATACAAGTATTATGCCTTCAAAGACCTAGTAAGTTCTGCTAAAATCGCCCAACATCAAATGGCTCAAAATTATCAATAAGCCAGAACCATTAAATCCCCCCTTGGCCACCTTCTTTATGCCAGTATCTAATTATGTACAATTTTATTTTCTAAGTAAGCGAAAACAAAAAAAGACTGCAAAGATAGTATAATTCACTTTTTAGCAAGCTCTTCAACATGCAGCACCAGAGGTTTTTGTTAAAGTTAAGATAGCATCTGATTCTTTTTCCTTCTCAAGATTTATCTACTTTCCAAGGTACACCAAATAACAAAATGACTTACCGATGGGAAATAGTAGCCAATAAAGCATGAACTCCTATATGTAGAAGATGAAGCAACCAGTCTGGGGTAACTATGCAAAGTTTAACATGTTCAACAAAGAGGGAGAAAAGGAAACAAACTCCTAGTGATCCTCAGTTGAACTACCAAATTAAATATAAATTCTGAAACCACTCAAAGCCAAAAACCTTATGCAAGATTTCTGAAGCTCACAATTCTTCTCTAAATAAATTCTTGGAAGGGGGAGGTCTACATCAGGACTTGTCACTGAAAAGAAAGTAAGTCAGATGGACTTCAGATAAAGACCGGCAGTTATAAGAAACCACAGTCACCAAGTTTTTTAGGGAACATTTATAAAATGCAATAGTTTTAACAACAAAGTATCTTTTTGTTAGCAAACAACTATTCCTCACCTGCTTATGTGCATGATCATAGGAGTTGATATGGTTGTCAAATTCCTGATGTTTCTGATATTGCTTATCACAGAGTTCACAGTAAAAGTTGGCTCTGAGGTCTTCCAATGCTTTGGCAATGGCCTTCTCTTTGTCAACATAATCCTATAAGACAAAATACAAACAAAAAATGAACTTAGTAGAATTTAAGTGAATGTTATTTAGTGGTACTAGTAAAAGCTGGATGGAACACAAATGGCAATTAGTGGGGTAATTTGTGTATACCAATAATGTCTTCATATTTATTTATTTTTGAGAAAGACAGCATGAGCAGGAGAGGGACAGAGAAAGAGGAAAACAGAGGATTCAAAGCAGGCTCTAGGCTCTGAGCTCTGTCAGCACAGAGCCCGATGTGGGGCTCAAACTCATGAACCATGAGATCATGACCTGAGCCAAAGCCAGATGCTTGACTGATTGAACGACCCCAGTGCTCCCCAAAAAAGAGTTTAATTTTACTTTGCCTTTTGGCATTATGGTGGCATTCCCTACACCTACCCCTGGCTTAAAAAAAAACCCCAAACAACCAGAAATAAAAAACAATTAAAAAAAAATTTTTAAGTGCTTATTTTTTGAGAGAGAAAGAGACACACAGAACACAAGTAGGGGACAGTGATGAGAGCAAGCGAGAGACAGACAGACAGACACAGAATCTGAAGCAGGCTCCAGGCTCTGAGCTGTCAGAATAGAACCAACGTGGAGCTCAAACCCATGAACTATGACATTATGACCTAAGCTGAAGTCAGATGCTTAATCTACTGAACCACCCAGGCACCCCAAAAAAGACTTTAATTTTACTTTGCCTTTTGGCATTATGTGGCATCCCCTACTCCTACCCCTAGCTTAAAAAATCCCCCAAACAACCAGAAATAAAAAACACAATTTTTATTGCATTATAGGGAACCATAGAAATATCTTCAAAAGAGGCAACAGAAAACAAAACAAAAGAAATCAAATATCTGAAACTGATATCAGGGCTATGATGGGCAAGGGCTCTCTTTAGGATATGTGGGGTGACACAGGAACTTGGGGTTGGAGCAAGATGGGGGAGTTACACCAGAGAAGCCTCATTAATAAATGAAAGAACCTGTGAGTGGGCTGGGTGCTTAAGATCTCTGCATCTTGGCAGAGGGAATAAAAATGTGTCTCAGGGGGGTACCTGGGTGGCTCGGTAGGTTAATCATCTGACTCTTGGTTTTGGCTCGGGTCCTAATCTCGTGGTTTTCTGAGTTCCAACTCCACACTAGGCTCCACAGTGATAGTGTGCTCTCCCCCTCCTCTCTGCCCCTGCCCCGCTCACTCTATCTCGGTCTCTCTCAAAATAAATAAACAAACTTAAAAAAAATCCTCTCAGAAAGCATCCTCAATTTTGGCCCTTTAACATCTTCTTAGATTAAAATGAACAAAGTGGGTATTACAATCAAAGATTACTGCACACACAAAAGAAAATAAGTCTATCTACAAGTGAGAGTCAGATAAAATACACAATAAATTTAGGTGGCCAAAATCTGATATTCGAATAGTCTGTTATAGAACATAAAGCAGCTATAAAATGTTTAAAATATAAAATGGAACACCTCTGGGGCGCCTGGGTGGCTCAGTGGGTTAAGCCTCCAACTTTGGCTCAGGTCAGTTCATGAGTTTGAGCCCTGCATCGAGCTCTGTGCTGACAGCTCAGAGCCTGGAGCCTGCTTCCGGTTCTGTGTCTCCTTCTCTCTCTGCCCCTCCCCCTCTCATGCTCTGTCTCTCTCTGTATCAAAAATAAATAAAACATTAAAAAAAAGGAACACCTCGGTGGCTCAGTCGGTTAAGCACCCGATTTTGGCTCAGGTAATGATCTCAGGGTTTGTGAGTTTGAGTCCCATGCCGGAGTCTGTGCTGACAGCTCAAAGCCTGGTGCCTGCTTTGGATTCTGTGTCTTCCTCTCTCTCTGCCTTTCCCTGTTTGCGCACGTGTGCTCTTTCTCAAAAATAAACAAACATAAAACAAAACAAAACAAAACTAGGCAGACTATAGGGGCACCTGGCTGGCTCAGTTGGTGACTCTTAATCTTGGGTTATGAATTCAAGTCCCACAGTGAGTGTAGAAATTGGTTCAAAATCTTAAAAAAAAAAGGGCGGGGGGGTAGGTGGGGAAGGCACCGGGCTGGCTGGCTCAGTCAGTAAGAGCATGTGACTCTTGATTTCAGGGTAGTGAATTCATGCCCCATGTTGGGCATGAAGCCTACTTAAAACAAAATAAACAAAACATAAAAACAAATAACCTAGGCAGACTGTGGAAAGAACCAAATGAGACTTTTATACAAGCTTATGGAATATACTAAAAACCACTGAATTGTTCACTTTAAAAATATATGAGTTTTATAGTATGCAAGTTATATATCGATTAAAATAAATGTGGTAAACTAAAAGAGGTACAAGTCAGTGTGAAATTACTTAGAATGAGGCACAGAGACAGATAATATGAAAAAGAGGTTTATTATTTAAAAAATTTTTTTAAAAATTGTGGGGGGGCATTTATTTATTTTTGAGAGACAGAGCGTGAACAGGGCAGGGACAGAGAGAGAAGGAGACACAGAATGTGAAGCAGGCTCCTGGCTCTGAGCTAGCTGTCAGCACAGAGCCCGACGTGGGGCTCAAACCCACGAACCGTGAGATCATGACCTGAGCTGAAGTTGGACGCTTAACTGAGCCATCCAGGCACCTCTACTTTTAAAAAATTTTTAATGTTTATTTTTGAGAGAGAAAGAGAGAGAGAGAGACCAAGTGTGAGGGGGGAGGGGCAGAGAAAGAGAGAGAGTGAGACACAGAATCTGAAGCAAGCAGGCTCCAGCCTCTGAGCTATCAGCACAGAGCCTGACACAGGGCTGGAACTCACGAACCGCTAGATCATGACCTGAGCTGAAGTCAGATGCTCAACCGATTAAGCCACGCAGGCACCCCGAAAAAGAGGTTTAAAATCCATAGAGTATATAGTATTAAGTGGAATCCCAGAAAAAGAGAATAGGCAGCATAGATGAGAGAAAAACATTTGAAGATATTAAAGGCTGAAAAATTTTCCAAACTACTAAGATATAACTCCAGAAATACAGGAAGCATGAAGTATACCACACAGGCTAAATAAAAATGTGCATCTAGACACACTGCAATGAAACTACAAAAGGACTAAAGACCATTAAATCATAAGATACCCAGGAAAAACTTAAAGATCACCCACAATTGGACTGACAGGAAGGAGACTCAAAAGCAAGACAAAGTAGAAGACAGCGTGCTTCAGTGTTCTCAGAGAAAATCCATTTCACATGTATAACAAATGAACTATTTTTTAGGAGTGATGAAATTAAGGCATTTCCAGATTAAAAAGCTTTACCACCAAGAGATTCATTAAAAAGAACCTTCCTAGGGCACCTGGGTGGCTCAGTAACTGGGGCATCTGACTTTGGCTCAGGCTCAGGTCACGATCTCTAGGTTCTCCAGGTTCACAAGTTCGAGCCCTGCATTGGGCTCTGTGCTGACAGCTCAGAGCCTGAAGCCTGCTTCGGATTCTGTGTCTCCTTTCTTTCTGTTCCTCCCCTGCTTGCATTCTGGTCTCTCTCTCAAAAAATAAACCCCCCCCCCCCAAAAAAGGACCTTTCAAAAGTAGTATTTCTGAAATCATAGATTGTGATTCACCAGTGTGTCATGACATTAATTTAGTAAATTATAACAGGCACAAAAAGGGGGGGAAGCCCCCAGAAAAATACAGAATATATTTCACATAAGGGTAAATTCTGTCTTGTAAAACTTTTGTTTCAGTTGTAAGTGGTTGCAATATTAAACATGGTTCTTTATTTATTTATTTTTAATGTTTCATTTATTTTTGAGGTGGAAAGAGACAGAGCAAGAGCAGGGAGGGGAAGAGAGAGGGACACACAAAATCAGAAGCAGGCTCCAGGCTCTGAGCTGTCAGCACAGAGCCCGACGCGGGGCTCGAACCCACAAACATGAGATCATGACCTGAGCCGAAGTCGGAGGCTTAACCCACTGAGCCACCCAGGCGCCCCTAGTTCTTTTATTTTTTGAGAGAGAGAGAGAGAGAGAGACAGCATGAGCAGGGAAAAGGAGTGGTGGGGGGAGGAAGAGGGAGAGAGAGAATATCTTAAGCAGGCTCCATGCTCAGTATGGAGCCTGATGTGGGGCTTGATTCCTTGATCCTGTGATCATGACCTGAGCTGAAATCAAGAGTCAGATCCTTAACTGACCAAGCCACCTAGGCACCCCTGTATTAAATGTTTCTTACTGTGGACCTGAATGTCACTGTTTCCTTAAGAATAAGCTTCAGGGAAAAGGAAAATGATGCCAGTAAAAAGGTCTGAAATACTGAACGTAAATGGTAAGCAATAAAAAAAATATATGTTTACATATAATAACAATATATATTATATATAATATATAACAAAACCAAAATATATATAATAACAAAAACGACATCTAATTTATAGGACTGAAAAAGGATAAAAAGCAAAGTGCTAGCAGGTATAGCCAAGTGTAACAGAAGAGGGCAAAGTTGTTCTAGAGTCCTTCTAATTGAGAAAGAGTTAACTTTAGACTTTGTTATGTTCAGCATAATTTAAACTTCCAAGGGTGATTATTAGAAGAACAGAAATAGTGAAGGGAGAAAAATAAGAAACCTCCAATTTTATAAAGGTAAGACAAGACAGAAAAATCAGCAAAACATAAAGTAAAAAGGCAGATAGAATAAGAAATCACAAGAAATGTTAAAGGTACTTGGACCCCTGGGTGGCTCAGTTGGTTAGGCATCTGACTCTTCATCTTGGCTCAGGTCACAACCTCACAGTTTGTTGAGTTCAAGCCCCATGTCAGGTTCCATGCTGGCAGCATGGGGCCTGCTTGGGATTCTCTCTCCCTCCCTCCCTCAAAATAAATAAACAAACATGAAAAGGGGAGAGGAAGGGAGGGAAGATGTACTAAAATATAGCCAGAAAAACAAAATCCAACTACATGCTGATTACAAGGGAAAGCCCCAAACTCAAGGACTTAGAAAGTTGGATGTTAAAGGATAGAAAAAGATATGCTGGGCAAACACTAGCCAAAATAAAGTGTTGCTGGAGCAACTATATTAATACTCAATTCTTTAAATTAAAAAAAAATTTTTTTTACATTTATTTACTTTTGAGAGACAGAGAGACACAGCATGAACAGTGGAGGGGTAGAGAGAGAGACACACACAGAATCTGAAGCAGGCTCCAGACTCTGAGCTGTCAGCACAGAGCCAAACACAGGGCTCAAACCCACAAACCGTGAGATTACGACCTGAGACGAAGTCAGATGCTCAACCGAGTCACCCGGGCATCCTTAAATTTTTTTAAAGTAACCTCTACAAGCAATGTGGGGCTTAAATTCATGACCCTGAGATCAAGAGTCGCATGCTCTACTCACTGAGCCAGGCAGGTGCCCCATCTTTTTTAGACTTTAAGGCAAAAGTATTACTTGAGATGGTGGCCAGTTATGGTATTAAATATTAAGAGGCAATTCTCCAAATAAGCTGCACAGCTAGTGTGAAAAGCCAACACAGACATGTTGGTTATCCACTGGTCTTAATGAGGTTTTGGCTCAAAACTGTGGGAAGGACCCAAAAAGGTGGCTCATTTTGCCTGAGCAGTTCCATTTAAAGGCTAGACATCAAAAGACATCTCAAAGCAAGCTGAGTACAGCTGATCTTTGAATGACTCTGAACTGCATGGATCCACTTATATGAGGATTTTTTTGAATAAATATACTGGAAAGTTTGGAGATTTACAACACTTTGAAAAAAAATTTGCAGATAAACCACATATACTAAAAATACCAAAAAAATTAAGAAAATGGTAGGTCATTAATGCATAAAATACTTGTAGATACTAGTTTACTGTGTCATTTATTACCATAAAACATGCAAACCTATTATATAAAGTTTAAATTTATCAAAACTTATGTACTCACAGACCTTAAATGGCACCACTGGCAGAGAGAAATGTGAACAAATGTAAAGATGATGTATTCACTCTTAACTGCATAAGAATTGCAGTACATGCTGTACTACTGTAATAATTTCACAGGAATCCCCGTTGCTGCTGGGGTGAGCCCCAGTGTTGAGAGTATCCACTTACAACGCTGTGATGCTAATCATCTCTGCATGAGCAGTTCATCTCTCTAGCAAATCGGGTACAACAGTAAAAAGTGATCTCTCCCAGTTCTTGTGTATTTTTCATCATGTTTAGTGCAATACTGTAAACCTTGAATAACACCACAGGACCCATACAAAGTGCCACTAGTGATGCTGAAGTGCTCACAAGCAGAGAAGAGTCATGACACTGTAAGAAAAAGTGAATTGCTTGATACATACTCTAGATTCACATCAGCAACAGTGGTTGCCTGCCATTACAAGATAAATGAATCCAATGTAAAGACCAATGTTAAAAAAAAAAAAAAAAAGGAAATCTGTGAAGCTGTCACTGTAGCTACATTAGTAGGTACAAAAACCTTGTACTTTTTGTGCAAAACCTTTTAATCTCCTATTGCAAATGCAGCTTTTGTGTTTCAGACTGCTATAAGAAAGGAACACATATGGAATTGATAAGGTTAAAAGATTTTTTTTTAATTTAATTTTTTTATATGTTTTATATTTATTTTTGAGAGACACAGAGAGACAGACCATGAGCAGAGGAGGGTCAGAGAGAGAGGGAGACCCACAGAATCTGAAGCAGGCTCCAGACTCTGAGCTGTCAGCACAGAGCCCGACGCGGGGCTCGAACCCACGAACTGTGAGATCATGACCTGAGCCAAAGCCAGACGCTTAACCAACTGAGCCACCCAGGCGCCCCAAAAGATGGCTTAATAATTTTATAAAGAGGTTTGGCTAAAACATATCAGGAAAAGCGGCTTCTTCCAACAAAGATGCAAAAGACAAGTTCCCAGACACTATTAAGAAAATGACGGAGGAGAAAGGTTATCTGCCTGAACAAGTTTTTAATGTGGTAAAAGTGTCCTACTCCGGGGATGGGGTGGGGGATGAGATGCTACAAATGGTATTTATTAGCAAGGAAGAGAAGCAAACACCAGGATTTAAGGCAGGAAGGGACATGCTAACACTACTGTTTTATGCAAATACAGTTGGGTTTATGATCAGGACTGCCCTTACCTTTATAGCTAACTTCCACCCCCACCTGCACCCCAACCCCCAGCCTTGAAGGGAAAAAATAAACACCAGCTGTCAGTTTTTTGGTTGCACAAGAAGGCCAAAAGGTTGGACAAGAGGAATGCTTTTTCTGGATTGGTTCCATCAGTGCTTTGTCCCCGAAGTCCGGAGTACCTTGCCAGTAACGGACTGCCTTCAATCCCTTACCCACCCAGAACCTGATGAGTTCTGCAGTGAAGGCACTGAAGTAGTCTATTTGCGCCCCCAAACAGAAAGTCCTTAATTCAGCCTCTAGATCAGGGGGTCACTACACACAGTACACTATAGAAAGGATTGTTAATACTATGAAAGAGAACCCCAAAAGAGAGAGTATCATGAAAGTCTGGGAGGATTACACCACCGAAGATGCCATTGTTGTTACGGAAAAGGCCATGAAAGCCATAAAATTCCCAAATAATAAATTCCTGCTGGAGAAAACCGTGTCCAGATGTTGTGCAGGACTTCGCAGAATTTACAACAGAGCCAATCACGGGAATCACGAAAGAGATAATACGGAGAAAAAAAAAGTGGTGGTGGTGAGGAAGGGTTTCAATATATGGATTTTGGAGAAACTCAAGAGCTAACAGACACCACACACCAGAGGAATTAACAGAAGACAACTAGATGGAGACAAATGCTTCCCTACCAGAGCCAGACAACAAGGAAGAAAATGTAGAAGCAGCAGTGCCAGAGAACAAGTTGACAGTAAACTATCTGGAGGAAGTGTTCTGGTTATGCAAGACCACTTTTGATTTCTTTCACCACATGGACCCATCTAGGATACAGGCACTGAAACTAAAGCAAATGGTGGAAGATGATGTATAGAAACATTTTTTTTAAATGAAAAAAAAAATCAGACAGAAATAATTATATCTTTCTATAAAGTTATAGTAAGTGTGCCAACTTCTCCTGCCTCTCCTTCTACCTCTTCTTCCCTTGACAGCAAGACCAACCCCTCCTCCTCAGCCTTCTAATGTGAATATGAAAACCTTTAGGATTATCCACTTCCACCTAATGAACCGTAATACAATCATCAGGTTGACAGTTAATAAGCTTCTCTGTTGTGTATGTGTGTTACTGTCTTTGGGTGAAAGTCTAGTAACTATATGACAAGAATTCAGAGAGATGTTTCTATGTCTCATCATCTCCTAAGTACTCATAATGTAGGACATCATGTGCAAGACTGTATGGAAGTGGACAGCCTATCCTTACACAGGAACAAGGTAAGCAACATTTGATAGGAAATTAATAATATGCTGGCTTTCTTAACTATTTATAACTTTGCTTTCAAAGAATTATATTATATACTGTATGTTTCTCTTATAACTGGAGAAGGTGAGTATCAACCTATCAACTCAGGGATATATATGTATTTTTAAAATGTAACAATATTTCTAATGATGTATTATGAATATGAATGTTGTATGCCATAAAAATTTTATAAGCATTCATTAGTGTAGAGTCTAGGCTATTGTGAAGCAATTGTACTGATGACACTAGACTACCATCAAGCAATCGTGCTGCTGCTTCTTCAATCATTGCATGAATCCTTATAAATTAATTTGTTTTTCACATTATCTTTTCATTTTTTTAAATGTTTGCTTATTTTTGAGAGAGAGAAAGAGCGTAAGCAGGGCAAGGCAGAGAGAGAGGTACAGAGAGAATCTGAAGCAGGCTCCATGCTGTCAGCATAGAGCCCAATATGGGGCTTAAACTCATGAACCATGAGATCATGACCTGAGCCAAAATCAAGAGACAAATGCTTAACTAAGTCACCCAGTCTCCTCAATCTTTTTCATTTTTGATGTATACCATTAGTAATAAGCCCAACATTTACGGCACACTGTGTCCTATAAGACAATACTGCGGTGCGTACTGACAGATTATTCATCTTCTAAACAGATGACATCAACTTACAGTACATACAGTAAGTACAGCAAATGTTATCTTCTCTTTCTTTAAAAGAATTTTAAAAAATATTTATTTACTTTTGAGGACAGAGAACAGAGGAGTAGCAGAGAAAGAGGGAGGGAGACAGAATACGAAGCAGCTCCAAGCTCTGAGCTGACACCACAGAGCCCAACACGGGGCTCAAACTCACAAGCCGTGAGATCATGACCTGAGCCCAAGTTGGACGCTTAACTGACTGAGCCACCTAGGCTCCTATATTCTCTTTCTTATGATTTTAATATTTTCTTTTCTTTTAAGGATATAGTATATAACAGATATACAAAATATGTGTTAGTTGACTGTTTCTGTTATTGGTAAGGCTTTGGTTAACAGTAGGCTCTTAGTAGTTAAGTTTTTGGGGAGTCAAAGTTTTTTTACAGATTTTGACTGTGGGAAGGATCATGCTCCTAACTCCCATGTTGTTCAAGGGTCAACTGCATATTCATTTGCTATAAAGTAGTACAGAAGAATGAGAAGGGCAAGTAAATGATAATGATTACTGGGGTGTCTGGGTGGCTCAGTCAGTTGAGCATCTGATTCTTTATTTCAGCTCATGATCCCAAGGTCGTGGGACTGAGCCCCATATCAGGCTTTCCACTGAAAGTGGAGCCTGGTTGGGACTGTCTCTTTTTCTTCCTCTGCCCCTTTCTCCCACTCACTCTCTAAAATAAATAACATTTAAAAAAATAAAAAATAAAAAAATAAAATAAAATAAGTAACATTAAAAAATGAGAAATGATTGTTAGCCTTTTATAATAAGGATAGATATTCGTCTCACAATCAGTAGCTCCTTCCAGTTAACAGATCTGAAGATAAGTCTCATTTCAAGGCCTTCTAACACTGGTCTTCTATTCAGTTTTGTATCTTCTGGATCCATTTTTATGGGAGTTCTATCATCTACCATTTCTCACATAAGCTACTTAATAAGTAAACAAGAAAAGGTTGTATTTTGTGGAATGCCAGTATTGAACTATTTGGATAAATTTATTAAAACTACATTATAATTTTTGTTATATTCAATCATTCACTATCATTTTTTCTAAGCACCCTGGATAGTTTCATGTTGTCTGGCTATTAAGCAACTTGTGGATGGCCTTCTTTATCAGTGCTGGTTTTCCCGAGACAGAAGTCAGAAAACTTACTTTCCCAACCTCCCTTAAAACCAGAGTTCAGGGGCACCTGGGCGGCTCAGTTAAGCATCCAATTCTTGACCTCAGATCAGGCCATGATATCACAGTTTGTGAATTAAAACATGTCCCCATGTCGGGCTCTGCACCGACAGTGTGGGGCCTGCTTGAGAGTCTCTTCCTCTCTTTCTGTCCCTTCCCCGTGTGCATGCACACATGCTCTCCCTCTCTCAAAATAAACTTAAAAACAAAAACCCAGTGTTTAGATATATGATCTTCTCATCAGATACATCTGCCTAAGACTTTAATTCAAAAATCAGCAGTATAAAGAAGTAGATGTCAACTAGAACATATCTTCTAGTAATGGTGGCTAAAGAAACACTTAAATTCTATCTTGGTTTTTATTTAATTCTATAAGATACTATTTTTATAGTATTTATATAGATTTGAAAGATTTATTACTTCAAACAAGAGAAGATGGAGTTAAACACACATACACACACACACCACTTAGGATAAATACTGATTTGTAAAAGATACTTTATTGCACCCCAGGCCTCTAAATCATGTTCCTCCTTTCTAAAGTATGTTCTTTAAAATTTCTTTTAGGAGAGTCTTTTGGTGGCAAACTAATTTTCTAACTGAAGATTTATTTTTATCTTTAATCTTAAAGACATTTTGCTGAGTGTACAATTCTAGGATGACCGTTGTTTACACTAAGCACCTTTAAGATTCCACTAGATTCAAACAGAATCAACTTTGTATTCTGACTTCTTTGTTCCTGCCAACAGTTCTCTGAAGCTCAATCTGTAAATTGTGTTTTTCATCAATTCTGGAATCTTCTTTGAGCCTCTGCCCTATTCTTTTTCTTTCTTTCTAAAACTCTATCTAGTACATATTAGAGTTTCTTATTCTTTATCACTAACTCTTAACCTCTTTCACATATTTTCGATTTCTTTTTCTTTCTTGTACTCCCTCCACTATTTGCTACATTCTGGGTATTTCTTCTCATGTGTTATAATTTAATATTCAGCTTTGTGTAATCTGCTATTAAATCCTTTCACTGAGGTTTTATATTGTCTCTTGTCCTTTACTTCTAATCTCAATCCCTTTTATTTCTTTAAACATACTAAATAAGCTTCATTTATTTGTTGTATTTGAGCTGACAATTCCAGTAACTTCAGCCTTAAAGGGTCTGATTCTGCTCCCTTTTTTCCCTCCCCTGCTAACTCTAGCCCGTAATTTCTAGTTTCTCAGTTGGGTTTGTGTTATGACTGTGATCTCCTTTTTGGAGAACTTTGTCTAGAAGTTTTTTACACTTAAAATCACTCTAGAGAAGTTTGAATTTGCTTCTTCCCAAAGGCCTGAGACCACTTAAAACCATGTATTTCATTTTTTATGTTTATTTTTTTATTTTGAGAGAGAGGATAGAGAGAGAAAAAGAGAGAGAGAGAGAGAGAGAGAGAGACAGACAGACAGACAGACAGACAGACAGACAGTATGCTAGCATGGGAGGAGCAGAGAGGGAGGGAGGGAGAGAATCCTAAACAGGCTCCATGCTCATCACACAGAGCTCCAATATGAGACTCAAACTCACAAACTATGAGATCGTGACCTGAGCCATAATCAAGAGTTGGAAGCTTAATCGACTTGAACTACTCAGGCCTCATATTTCATTTAGTACTACTTCATAAATATTTTTTCAACCTATAAAAATAATTGAGGAAATACATTTGTTTTTTTAAAGGATTTCATTTCATTGAGACAAAAAAAGCACAAGTGGGGTAAGGGCAGAGAGAGAGAGAGAGAGAGAGAGAGAGAGAGAGAGATTGATTGATTGATTGATTCCAAGCAGGCTCTGCATTGACACAGCACAGAGCTTGACGCAGGGCTCAAACTTATAAACTGTAAGATCATGAATAGAACTGAAATCAAGAATCAGACACAACTCATTGAGGCACCTAGGCACCCCTGAATAACACTTTTTCAAGAAGTTACTAGGATATAAACTGCAGAAATGATAAGGAAAAACTCAGCAGAATGACTGGCAGGCTCTTAAGGTATTTACACATAGCTTTTAGGTTCACAGAAGCAGAGCTACTAGCGTGTCAGATCAGAATGTACATGCTATCTGCCTTCACAAAACAAAAGCGATAGAAATACTATAAAACAGGCTAAGTAGAGACAGTAAAGAGTTTAGCCTATTACTCTACCTGCAGTAAAAGTTAAAAAAAACTTTATTCAAAACTGAAAATCAAATAATGTATTTATTATTATGTTACCATATTTAATTGTATGCTACATACTAAGTATATTTATTAATATTAGGTGGTGGAAAAAATGGAAGGGAATACAAAGAGGAGAGCAAGGTAACCTGCCACTGCTTACAGCACGAAAATAATGGACATTATCTAAAAGAGAGAACAAAGGGTAATTTTAATAAGATAAAGGTAACAAAAATAAAATTTACCCTATGTCCATCCATATCTAACTATCTCTACATTACAGAGTCAGTGACTTTAAAAATGAGTGTTACATTGGGGTGCCTAGGTGGCTCAGTCAGTTGGGCATGCGACTTTGATTCAGGTCATGATCTCATGGGTTTGAGCCCCACCATCGGGTTCTGTGCTGTCTCCCTTTCTCTTTGCCCCTCCCTTGCTCTCACTCTCTCTCAAAACTAAATAAACATTAAAAAAAACAAATATTTAATGGGGCGCCTGGGTGGCTCAGTCGGTTAAGTGTCCAACTTCAGCTCAGGTCATGATCTCATGGTTTGTAGGTTCAAGCCCATGATGGGCTCTGTGCTGACAGCTCAGAGCCTGGAGCCTGCTTCAGATTCTATATGTGTGTCTCTTTCTCTAGCTCTTCCCCACTCGCACAGATTCTCTCTCTGTCTCAAAAATAAATAAACCTTAGGGCGCCTGGGTGGCTGAGCTGGTTGAGCGTCTGACTTCAGCTCAGGTCATGATCTCACAATTCGTGGGTTTGAGCCCCAAGCTGGGATCTACGCTGACAGCTCGGAGCTTGGAGCCTGTTTCAGATTCTGTGTCTCCCTCTCTCTCTGACCCTCCCCTGCTCATGCTCTGTTTCTCTGTCTCAAAAAAAAAAACAAACAAACAAACAAAAAAACCACATTAAAAAATTATAAAAAATAAACCTTAATTTTAAAAAAAGTTTAAAAAATGAGTATAATATAAAAAAAACCAAACCTATCATCACATAAAATATAAAAAACTGGGATGTTTGTATTTAAAAATAAAAGTAAGGAGACTCCAACCATCTCTCATTTCATACATGTCAAAAAGGTAAAAATAAAGACATAAAACACCTTAATAATATATTAATGTGTGTGGCCTGAAAATAGGGAACATACCTTTCAATAAAGTACTCATAGGGGTGCCTGGGTGGCTCAGTCAGTTAAGCGTCTAACTCTGGCTCAGGACATGATCTCCCAGTTCCTGAGTTTGAGCCCCATGTCAGGCTCTATGCCGACAGCTCAGAGCCTGGAGCCTGCTTCAGATTCTGTGTCTCCTTTTCTCTCTGCCCCTCTCCCTCTCATGCTCTGTCTCTTGCTCTCAAAAATGAATAAAACACATTAAAACAAATATAAGTGATTTTTAAAAAAGTACTCATAAAATGTTCACCAAAAAAGACTATGCTAGGCTACAGTGGAAACCATAATAAATTCCAAGAAAAGATAACAGAGAACATTATGCACATGGTAAAACAAAACTATGTTTTTTATTTTTTTAAAACGATTTTACTTTTAAGTAATCTCTACACCCAATGTGGGGTTTAAATTTATAATCCCACAATCAAGAGTCGCATGCTCTACTGACTGGGGACAGTCAGGTGCCATAGGGATTAACATGTTTAAAGCCTTTTCTATAAATCTGAAACCACAGAATTTCTGGGGGAAAAATGGCAATGACAACATTATTTATCAATATATGCAGCTGAAAAAGTGCTCAGGAAAAATACAGAGGTTCCACTACTTAATGTAGTAGAATAACAAAAAGAAAAGCCACACTCTGGATAAACTCTTACACATGTATACCAGGAAGTATGTTTTCATTTATATAAAGTTCAAAAACACATAAAATTAAATAATGTAAGTTTAGGGATATAAAACACATTTTTATCCATTTTAAAACCATTTTAAGAGGGGACAATAAGGGACGCCTGGGTCAGTTAAGCATCGACTCTTGGTTTCAGGTCGGGTTATGATCTCAGTTCATGAGTTTAAGTCCTACGTCAAGCTCTGCACTAACTATGCAAAACCTGCTTGGGAATCTCTCTCTCTCTCAAAATAAACAACTTCAAAAAAAAAAAATGGACAATAAAAGAGGAGTTAAATTTTTCTGACTCACTCTACGAAGCCAGTATTACTCTTATACGAAGACATCACAAGAAAACTGCGAACTAATTACCTCTTGTGAATACAGATGCAAAACTCCTCAACAAAATGCCAGCGACTGAATCCAGCAGCATAGTAAAAGAGCTATACACCATGACCAAGTAGGACTTATCCCAGGAATGCAAAGTTGGTTCAACAAACAAAAATGAATTAATGTAATACACCATATAAATAAAGGAAAGGGGTGCCTATTATTTCAGTAGATGCAGTAAAAAAAGAAAAGAAAAAAACATTTGACAAAATCCAACACCCTGTTATGACAAAAATACTCAACAAACTACAAATACAAGGGAAGTCCCTCCATCTGATTTGGGCTTCAATGAAAAAGGCCCACCTAACATCATACTTAAAGACTAAAAGTTGGAGCACCTGGGTGGCTCAGTCAGTTGGGCGGCCGATTTCAGCTCAGGTCATGATCTCATGGTCCCTGAGTTTGAGCCCAGAGTCAGGCTCTATGCTGACAGCTCAGAGCCTGGAGCTGCTTTAGATTCTGTGTCTCCCTCTTTCTCTGCTCCTCCCCCACTCAAGCTGTCTCTGTCTCAAAGATAAAAAACCATTAAAAAAAAAAAAAAAAAGACTAAAAAAAAAAAAAAAGACTAAAAGCTTGGCCCACTAAGATCAGAACAGAGATGTCTGCTCTTGCCATTTCTATTTAATACTATAATGGAAGTTCTAGGTAGGTGACAGGTTTGTCTATCAGGATTAGGCAACTTATCCCATTGTTTTCTATGGGCATCCTTTTCTTTTCTTTTTTTAAAATTTTTTGTAATGTTTTATTTATTTTTGATACAGACAGAGACAGAGGGGGAGGGGCAGAGAGAGAAGGAGACACAGAACTGGAAGCAGGCTCCAGGCTCTGAGCTGGCTGTCAGCACAGAGCCTGATGCGGGGCTCGAACCCACGAATGTGAGATCTGACCTGAGCCGAAGTCGGAGGTTTAACCGACTGAGCCACCCAGGTGCCCCTGGACATCCCTTTCAAAATCTCCGCTCATCGCTGTTCCATTCCTGAGGCCCTTCAATAGATCCAGATCAGGCCCATCTATGTCAGCACAACTCCAGGTACCTCTCCTCACTGAATTTGGATTCCAAACTCATTTTCCCTTGTGCTATGCACCCTTTTTACAACCTAGATGTAACAACACCATCACCCAAACTCCACCACCGGCTCCCCCTGGGGGGTTTTATTAGTACAATGGCACAATTGGTCAACACCCTAATACCTCTAAGTGCTCTCCGTGCCTTCCAGTATCTCTAGTTCCTCAGCTTACTTTATATAGTGAAGCTGAGGTTCACTCCCTTCTCCAGCCCGCTTCACTTAGGTCAATACGAGCTGTGTTCTTACCATTGGTCCTGGGTATCTCCCTGGTCTCCTCCTTGGTGGCAACGGGCTTAGGAATGGGGGCACTCATACACTCTATAGATGCCACCCAGGATTTGTCAAAAAACCTACAGGTCGCCATCGAGGCTTCAGCAGCGTCCCTAGCTTCTCTTCAACAGCAGATCACTTCCCTGGCTCAGGTAACCCTACAAGACAGGCGAGCCTTAGACCTTCTGATGGCCGACAGAGGGGGGACCTGCTTCTTTCTCTGCAACAAATGCTATTACTTAAATGAAACAGGTACCGTAGAAACCAACATACAAAATTTGGCCAAGGTACAGGAATCCCTTAAGATCCAATACCCAACCCCAGAACAATCCTCCAATTGGTGGTAATCCCCCATAATGACCTGGGTAATCCCTATATTAACGACAATACTAGTCGTATGTTTTCTACTCATGCTTGCTCCTTGTGTTCTGAGATTCATCAAAGGCCGCATCCAGAAGATCTCTAGAGTGGCAGTGAACCAAATGCTCCTACACCCCTATTCCCACCTGCCTGTCACCGACCCTTACTATAACAACACCACCCCTTTGTCAGCAGGAAGTAGCTTGACTTGAGTCATCGCCCTCTAACACCAAAAAGGTCGGAATGACAGGGTCAGCGGGCTCGGGGAGAGAAGCACCTGGCTGCCGGCATTTGCCCTGGCCGCCCTCTGCTGGCTCTCCTGAAACACATCCTCTGCTCTGGCCACATCTCTGCCTTACAGGGGCTTCTCCGTCCCCCAGAAACACATCGGAGGTTGCTGTCCCATATAAGGCCCAGTCCTTTGTTCTCCTGCCTGACTTCCCTGGTCCATTCAGTCCAGACCCGAGAACCTCGCCTGAGCTCTGTAATAAAGGGTGCTCTGATCTCTTTTCTCAGTCTCTCTGTATTGTGACTTTTTTTTACCGAATTTAACCTTACATCAGGGCAAATAGATACAGAGGAAAATGAGGTATCCAGATTGGCAAGAAAGAAGTAAAATTATCTTTATTCATAGATGATAGGATATGTAATAAATCCTAAAGAATTCACACACAAAAACTATTCGACCTAACAAGGAAGTTTGGCAAAACTGCAGGATACAAGATCAATATACAACTATCAGTAGTATTTAAAAGAGTATTTAGGATAAATTTAACAAAAGAAGTATAAAACTTAAAAAACATTAGTGAGAGAAATTAAAGAAAATGTAAAGAAATGGAAAAACATCCTAGGTTCATGGATTGGGAGACTTAACAATGTTAAAATGACAATAACTACACAAACTGACCTACAGATACAACATAATCCTTATCAGAATCCCAGCAGACTTCTTTGTAGAAACTGACAGATTCTAAAATTTATATAGAATTTCGATGTATCAAGAGTTGCCAAAAACAATCCTGAAAAAGAATAAAGTAGGAAAGCTCACACTTCCCAACTGCAAACCTTACTACAAAGTGACAATAACTGAGATTGTCTAGTTGCTAAGACCATGTAGTGAAGAACTATCTTTTCAACAAACAGTGCTGAGACAACTGGGTAGCCACATGCAAAAGACTGAATTGGGACCCCTAACAAATATGGCATACAAAAATTAATTCAAAATAGATCAAAGGCCTAAAAAAAAAAAAAAATAACCGCTTAGAAGGAATCACAGGTGTAAATTTTCATGGCCTTGGATTAGGCAATGGGTTCTTATATATATAACATTAAAAACACAAGCAACAAAAGAAAAAGAGAATGGACTTCACCAAATTTTAAAACTTTGTGCACCAAAGAACATTATCAAGTGAAAAGACAAACGAAATGGAAGAAAATATTTGCAAATCATATATCTGACAGGGGTCTCATTTCCAGAATGAGGGGGAGAGACAATCCCAAGCAGGTTCCATGCTCAGTGCAGAGTTCAATGTAGGACTCCATTCCATGACCCTGGGATCATGACATGAGCAGAAATCAAGAGTCTAATGCTCAGCCGACGAAGGCACCCAGGTGCCCCCATACAGAGTTCTTATAACAATAAAAGGGCAGCCCAATTTAAAAATGGGCCAAAGAAGGGGTGCCTAGGAGGCTTGGTTGGTTAAACTTCCCGACTTCAGCTCAGGTCATAATCTCACTATTTGTGAGTTGAGCTCCGAGCTGGGCTTGCTGCTGTCAGTGCAGAGTCCATTTTGGATCCTATGTATCACCCCCTACTCCAACGCCCCCCACCCCCCCACGCTCTCTCTCAAAAATAAATACTTTTTAAAAATGGGCAAGGGGCACCTGGGTGGTTCAGCTGTTTAAACATCCAACTTTGGCTCAGGTCATGATCATACAGTTTATGGGGGAGCCCTATGTTGGACTCTGTGCTAACAGCTCAGAGCCTGAAGCCTGCTTGAATTCTGTCTTCCTCTCTCTCTGCCCCTCCCCTGCTTGTGCTCTCTCTCTCAAAAATAAACATTAAAAAAATTTTTTTAAGTAAATAAAAATATCTTCTCGTTATATAAAAAAATAGTCAATGGTATCAAAATGGGACTGCATTTTTCCCGTGAAAATTTAAACCTATTTAAATTTAGAGCCAAATATAGCTCTACAACTATGTCCAAATATAATTTTCATAAACATGAAAATAAAAAAATAAAATAATGGAAGGTAATGTAAAGGAGACAGTAAATGTAGAGACTATTCTCTTTAAGAAGTTTAGTTCTAGGGGCGGCTAGGTGGCTCAGTTGGTTGAGCGTCCAACTTTGGCTTAGGTCATGATCTCACAGTTCGTGGGTTCAAGCTCCATGTCAGGCTCTGTGCTGACAGCTCAAACCCTGCAGCCTGTTTTGGATTCTGGGTCTCCCTCTCTCTCTCTGCCCCTTCGCCGCTCACACTGTGTCTCTCTGTCTCAAAATAAACATTAAAAAAAAAAAAACGTTTAGTTCTAAAGACATGTAAAAAAGAGAAGATTGTAGCTACAGTGAGTGGGAGTCAACAGAGTGAGGGGTTTTTTTAGTTTTAGTGGTTCTCTTCCCCCACAAATGTGAGAGTTTGTTTTACTGGTGATAGCAAAAGAATGAGTAATGAGAGGCTGCCAAGGTTACACCTTTACAAAGATGTAAAAGTCCTTGATAAGACAGGTCAAAGATCCAGAATTCATTGGTAGGAATTAACCTTTCAGAGTTGGTGAAATGAGAGAAATATTAAGGACAGGAGTAGACGGGCCCAAGTGTATTCATCTACCTTTAATATACATTATAGGATTAAATTTAGAGCCATGGTCTAAATTTAAGCTTGTCTGATGGGCCAAATTTTCTTTGTTAAGTTTTCTACAAGGAGTAAGGGAAGGTGGAGGAAGGACAAGGGTGGCTGAGGGAAGATGAGGGCCTGAAAACCAATGTTTGACTGAAAGCTGAGGGGACTAAGCAGAAGACGATTTATGGAAAAGATTACTTGATCATTCTGGGAGCACAGTGAAGCAGAACCAGTCTCATACTGCACTACAGTAAAAGATGTAGAAATTCAAGTGTCTGTATTTAGCAAAAACAGGTGTTTTGTGGTCTTGAATAAAGTGGTTCAGGGGAAAGTGCTAAAGCCAGTCAGTTCAAAAGGGTTGACTAGTGCATAAAGAAAAGGGTAGGGAGAAGATATTACGAAAGGGAAAAGGGGAATATTTCACCATGTTATAATTCTGGATAAAACAAAACATAAAAAAAAAATTTTCATTAATTTAGTAGGCTTTATGCCCAGCGTGGAACCCAATGCAAGGCGTGAGTTCCTGACCCTGCGATCAATACCTCAGCCAAGATCCAAGAGTCAGCCAGACCCAAAACACAAAAAATGTAATATACAGCTGAGCTCAACAAGACAGGGGAATCCCTACATGCTTCAAGATGAGGCCTCAGGACCTTGATGGTAAAAGGCAAATAAGCTCTCCCTGCGAAAAGTTGAGAAATATGAAGAGTTCTCTCCAATGGGGACCTGGCTGGCTCAGTTGGTAGAGCATGCAACTCTTGACCTTGGGGTTGGGGGTTTGAGCCCCATGTTGAGTATAAAGATTACTTTAAAAAATAAATAAAAAGTTTTTAAAAAGAGCTGTCTTCATTCTTTAAACAGGAACTAAAAAAACTGCACTATTATCATTATCTGCTGTCTCTTGAAAGCATCAAGAAACTCACCATCTATATCAGGATATAAACAGAAATAAGAGATTGTAATTTCAGACCAGTTCATTGGTAGACCTAAAGGATTTACACTTTCTACTCAAAACAAGAACCCCTAGTTTAGGTATTAACATTTTAAGACCATCAGTTAAAGACCTTATGATGTTGCCTATGTGGTTTTTATAGCCATTCTATCTGGCTAAGAAAGGTTCTTTATCAATTTGGATAACTTTTCATCATGCATGAATGCAGAACATTATATAATGCTTTTTTTTAAATTTTTTAAATGTTTTATTTATTTTTGATACAGAGAGAGACAGAGCATGAGAGGGGGAGGGGCAGAGAGAGAAGGAGACACAGAACTGGAAGCAGGCTCCAGGCTCTGAGCTAGCTGTCAGCACAGAGCCTGATGCGGGGCTCGAACCCACGAATGTGAGATCTGACCTGAGCCGAAGTCCGAGGCTTACCCAACTGAGCCACCCAGGTGCCCCTCTTTTTACTTTTTTACATTTATTGAGATGATCACATAGCTTTTTTCATTTAATCTCTTAATGTGGTTGACTGTATTTCTAACATTAAATCAATCTTGCATTCCTGGCATAACTGATACATCCTGAATTGATTCTGTAATTGCTCATGTTTTAAGATTTGCATATATATTATAAACCAGAGTTTCATGTAAATATCCTTATCAGGATTTAGCATCAAGGTGGTACCAGACTCTCGTTCAATGAGTGGGGAGTTTTTTCTTTATTTTCAATTCTCCGGAAGATTACAAATTTTTGGTTAAGACTGAAGTGATTTCCTATATGAATTTTGATAGAATTTACTAAGTGAAGTTATTTAGGCTTTCTGGAAAGAGTTTTTTACTACAGATTCAATTTATATAATAGGTACAGAATTACTGAAGTTTTCTTTTCTTAGTATACTTTAGCAAGTTCTATTTCTTAGGAATTTGCCCATTTAAACCTAATTTTTGGGGCACCTGGGTGGCTCAGTCGGTTAAGCCTCCGTCTTCGGCTCAGGTCAGATCTCACGTCCGTGGGTTCGAGCCCCGCATCAGGCTCTGTGCTGACAGCTAGCTCAGAGCCTGGAGCCTGCTTCCAGTTCTGTGTCTCCTTCTCTCTCTGCCCCTCCCCCTCTCATGCTCTGTCTCTCTCTGTACCAAAAATAAATAAAACATTAAAAAAAATTTTTTTTAAAAAACCTAATTTTTGCATTCAATAGAATAAAGTTAATCATAATATTTTTATCATTCAGTGCTGCCTACTACTACATCTGCAGTAATGTCTTCTTTCTTGATTATGAATACTGGATTTTAAAGTTATGGTCTTTCTTAATATTACGAGTACATCAAAAAGCTTTTTGGCTTTATTTTCTGCTTCATTTCTTTTAACTTTTATTATCTTTTATTATTTCTTTGCGTATACTTTGCTATTCTTTTTCTAACTTCCTGAGAGAAATGTTTACTTCACTTTTTGCTTTCTCTAACAGAGCATTTAAGGATATGTATCTGTTATCAAATATATTACTTGAGGTGGGTGCCTGAGTGACTCAGTCAATTAAGTGTCCAACTTTAGATAAGGTCATAATCTCATGGTTCACAATTTGGAGCCCCACATTGGTCTCTGTGCTGACAGCTCAGAGCCTGGAACCTGCTTCAGATTCTGTGTGTTGTCCCCTCTCTCTTTGCCCCTCCCACGCACTCTCTCTCTCAAAAATAAATAAGCATTAAACAATTAAAAAAATATATTACTTGCTGTTACTTCTATAAATTTTGAAATATAGTATTTTTATCTTTCAGTTCAAAATATTTTCCAATTACCACTATGAGTTTTTTCTTTCACTGAATGGAAACTAACAATTTTCTCAAACCTAACACAGTTTTGTTTTTATTATCATCTTTTATTTTAAAAATTGGTTGCTTTGTGGCTTGATCAATTTGATTTCAATTCTTCAAAATTGTTGATACTTTGTTTATGACACAGATTATGGCAGAAAATTTTGTTTAAATAAATGTTCCATATATGTTCAAAATTTTTTTATTTTCAGAGTAATTGGATTCATGGTTCTATACCAAACATTAGGTGGAATTTATTAATGTGTTATTCAAATCTTTCAAATGTCTTTGCTGATTTTTTTTCTTCTACTTTTTGAATCAGTTACTGAAGGAGATATATTAAAATCTCCCACTGTTGTGGCAAATATAACATTTTTCCTTACAGTTGTCAGATTTTGTGTTGCATATATTTTTATGGTAGAACAGATTTTAAAAATTAAATACCTTTTCCCTCTTCTCACTTTAAGGATCATGACCAATAATCTTGTTTCTTATCTTCAAATTTACCTATTTTTTGGTAGAGACTGGGCACAGTACATCTTGAAAGGCATGTTTCCTGGACAGTCTATTTGAAAGCTAACTTATAACATGGTTTAAACTGCAGTTTTCTATAATCCCTTAAATAGGAAAATACTAAAGTTCTCAATTTATTGTTCTTAAAATATTTCATCCATTAAAAAACAAAAGGCTTACCAATACTTTCAAGTTCCCAAAGGACTCTTAATCATCCCAACAGACTTATGAAGTATTAGGTCTACAGTTTTTTATAAAGGCAATAAATAGGAAAGTAACAGAAACCTGAGGCCTACTACTAATCATCACCAAATGTCAAATAAATGCCATCCTCAAAAGAGATTCTCCTCACCAAAACACGTATTACTTTCAGTGTGAGCATGCAGCATATAAGACTGCCTTCATTTAAGTACCTTGTACTTCTGTCTCAATTCTTCAGTGTCTTCTTTTTCTACTTCTAAGACACGGCGCCGTTCGGTAGCATCTTCAGCATAATCGAGCTTCACAAAAATAGATATCATTAGTCTTAACTCCTAAAGAACCCACAATTATCTATTAAAAAGTCATTTGTACAACTACAATATTGCATGAAAATTAAAAACTTCGGATTATACTCAGCTACCTCTTGCTTTATTGTCACCCCCACAGAGAAATATGTGTGCCAAATAGCTAATTAATCCTTTCATGCTGGTGGTTCCCAACAGGGCACATTTTTTGATAACAACAGACTTGACTTTACTGTTCAATACCAAAGAATGAGGAATAAATGGAGAAAAGATTTTAGTCAATGAAAAGAAGGTATCACAGATGATAGCTGTACAGAGGGGCAAAGTTTCTACCATAGCAAACGTGTTTAAAGTTGAACAACAATGGCTAATGAAATGAGCACCAGGGTCTGGGTTTTAAGTCTGATCTTGCCTTGTGGTACAACCCTGAACAAAACATTCAGCTTCATGGAGCCCCTGGGTGGCTCAGTCAGTTAGGCATCCAACTCTTGATTTCTTTTCAGATTGGGCCAGGAGACTGAGCCCTGCATAGGGCTCAGTGCTAAGCATGGAGCTTGCTTGGGGTTCTCTCCCTACCTCTCCCTCTCCCCTGCTTGTAAGCATTCTCTTCTTTCTCTCAAAATAAAAAACAAAAAAACCCCCCTAAAAAACCAAAAACATCCAACTTCTTTATGCCTCTGTTAAACCAGGGGAATTATCTGTCATCTACCTGCCTCAAAGGCAGCATCAAGTGAGATATAAAAAATATATATATTTGTGAGGAAGGGTGGAGGGGGTGCCTGGGTGGCTCAGTTGGTTAAGCATCGGAATCTTGGTTTCAGCTCAGGTCATAATCTCACGGTTTCATGGGTTCGAATCCCACATCTGGCTCTGCACTGCCAGTGCAGAGCCTGCTTGGGGTTCTCTCTTTCTCCCCCTCTCTCTCCCTCCCCGACTTGCGCTGTCTCTATCTCTCTAAAAATAAATAAGTTTTTAAAAAATTTAAAAATATATATTAACTTTTTATTTTAGAAAGACAACATGAGTGTGGGAGAGGCAGAGGGAGAGAGAATTTTTATTTATATATTTATTTTTTAAATAAAGAATATTTATTTATCTTTGTTTGAGAGAAAGAGTGCAAGTGGGTGAGGGACAGAGAGAGAAGGAGACAGAGGATCCAGAGTGGGCTCTGTGCTGACAGCAGGGATCCCGATGTGGGGCTCAAGCTCAAACTGTGAGACCCATGACCTTAGCTGAAGTTGGACACTTAACCAATTGAGCCACCCACGTGCCATGAGAAAAAAATTTTTTAAGTTTATTTACTTATTTTGAGAGAGAAAGCACACATGTGAGTGGGGAGGGGCAGAGAAAGAATCCCAAGGAGGCTCCATGCACTGCAGGGAGACTGATGTGGGGCTCAAACTCAGTAACCATGAGATCATGACCTGAGCTGAAATTAAGAGTCAGACCTTTAATAGACTGAGCCATCCAGGAACCCCTAGAGAGAGAGAATTTTAAGCAGGCTCCATGCTCTGTGCTGAACTCATGCCTCTGGGATCACGACCTGAGCTGAAATCAAGAGTCAAACGGTCAACCAACTGAGCCACCGAGGCACCCCGGAATGCCCAGAATGTAAAAAATATCTTTAAATGATCAAAGAAAAATATTAAAACTACACTCTAATATATGTATTCTTGCATTAGCATCTGAATTTGGAATTAATATGAATAAATACAACATTAAAAAAACTAGTAAGATCAACTTACCTCCATTTCCATGCGACCCATGCCCATGACATCATACTTGACAACAATTGGAATGGGATCTGTTCTCCCTGTAACAGGAACACATTATCAAGGTAAGAAGCAAAGCTAAGCCAACAGTTCACTTTATACATTGGGTTTGGGTGGTTAGAGATCTTGCCTTGGAGTGCAGAGACCAGAAAGCTACAGTGAACCAAACACAAGCCATTCTCACAGCTTACGACCAAACCTACCTCCCCTAGTTTAAGCCCAAGCAATCACCTTGGTTGATGTTCCAGTTGGAAATAATTCCAAATTACTATGGCAAAATTGAATAAATAAGTAATGCAAAGCACTTCTTAAGCAATGGCACCAGGAGATTTAAAATCAAAAACCATAGAAATTGCTTTTTAAAAAGACCCCCAAATAACTTTCCATTAAGAATCACTTCACTCTTACTGTTCACTGACATCCCCCCAACTTTTAAAACTAGTAATAATTAACTCAAATGACATGCTTAAATAAAAAACAAGGATAGTTTCAAATATGATACAAGAAAACTCAGTAACTGCAACTCAGCATGTTTAATATTTTTTTGTTTTCAAAAGATGCTTTACAATTAACTGGGTTTATGAAAAAATTTTAAATAAAAAGCAACAGTTAGTTGCCCTTAGGGACAAAGAATTTTATTTTTAAACTGGTGCTCTGAGGTCCCATCTTCCAGAGTGGATTTAACACTGGCTGTAGCAATCGGTAAGCTGTGAAAAGGACTAGTTGCGAAGAAAATTGACTTTTACTAATCAATCTATGCTGGAGATTTTTTAAAATGTATATTTAATCCACTCATAACCAGCCAAACAAAGCAAAATGGGGCAGACAAGCACTTTACTACCACAGCTGTTTTACATCACAACTTGCGCTTTTTATTGTGATGTAAGCCCACTGAAAAGAGGACTTACTTACCTTATCCGTTGCACACCTTTAGTGAAAAAACACAATGTTTACTTCCCTCATCATTTCACTCAGGCTGGTGTAAACAACTGTTTTTTTGTTTGTGTGTGTGTGTGTGTTTGTTGTTGTTATACACACATATGTATTATACCTTTGGGCTAAAAGATGAGTTTTGTCCGGCTAACTGTGACGTACTACCAAAACCAATTAAAAAATAAACAAATAAATGCTATATTCATGACTGGAGGTCCTGGAGAGAAAAAAGAAAAAACTATTCTCAAAGTGACTGGCAACCACTTACATCCAGTCGCTCCATATTTGTAATTTTTGTCTGTAAAACATAATGAAAAACAAATTCAGGAGTTTACTTATCACTAATATCTCATTATTGTTTTTAAACAATAAGTAAGGAGATAATTAGGAATAATTAACACAGTGAAAGTAAAAATTAATAAAGATCATTTCATGCCAGAAAAAAAAGAGAAAAAGTTCTAAAATACAGCCTTCTTTTAGATACTGTTAAAGACTGCCAGTTAATCAAAATGAAAATGCATTACTACCTTATGCCCAATGGTATAATAAATAAGCAGTGACTGCAATCTTTAGCAAAAGGACCAAATTAAAGACAGGTTATAAAAATGACTTCCTAGGTGCAGTATCACTTTCATAACGTCTCAATCAGGGATTTACTGGTAAAATACACAAATGGTCCAATGGAAGAATTGAAAAGAAATGTCAAAGAAATTTCCTTTTGTTTTGTTTTGTCTGTCAGAATTTGTTTTGCAAGAATCAAGAAAGTTTTGGCACAAATTCGTTACCTCTGTAAACCCCTGTTTATAAACTCTGCATTAGTACTTTTGCCTCCTAAGGCAGTCAAAGTTTGTTTTAATTTATTTATAAATTGCAGTAGCAAGTGCTAGTGCCCATTACATTGTGGGGAAATCAAGTTTTTGACAGTATTAGAATTTAATGTTTTAACTGATTTTTTTGGCAGTTCTAACACAAACAGATACATCCCTTCTTAACATTACCCTTTAATGAACAAGGATCAGACAAGTTGCATAAGGAAAGGAAAGGAAAATGAAAAAGACCAAGCAGAAGGATGAAGGCTACAACAGAGAAAGTAAGCCTAACATATTGGTGCACTGATGACAAAAGGAGTAATTCAGTCTGAAAATAAAAAATTACCACTGCTAAGTTTACCATCACCACAACAAGTCCAGGATCATAATGCTGTAAAAAAGAAACACCATCTGTTAGGCAGAAACCATGAGGGCAGGGAACAGGCCTTCTAGCAGGCAGACAAGGAGGGGTAAAGTAACTATTGGTTTGTCCCTCCCCCAATTTGAGCTGCAGACAGAGGAAGGACACTTCCAGTTCCAGCAGTTGTTTTCACATTGGTCTGATCGGGGTGTGAGATTTTTGTGCTGTTACTTGAGAATATGTCCAACCTCCTTTTTAATAATGCGGGGGGCGGGGGGAGGGTGTTATAGTGAGAACTCGCTCTAGCTTCCAACCTCTCACTTAACTATTCATTCTGGTAAATCAGTATTCAGGACCCAACTTGAAACTTCTCCTTGAAGAAATAACATCAATGACAGATCAACTGGATTGTGATCAAGTCATTTCCTTCGGTAAAAGAACTCTAAAAGGATTTGTGGGTTGGGAGAGGAATCATCAAGACCTTGGTAAGTAAGCGGTCTGGAAAATAACCTTGTACACTAAGTGCTTAGAAAACTTATGTGCATTAGAGTTCTGTTATGAATGAATTAAAAAACCCTTCAAGTAGCTTTCCTCAGAAATTTGTTTTCTTTTAATGAAGTGTTCCCAGGATTGCCAACATCCTTCTGCATTCAACAAAGCCAGGCTTTGAAGGAGACCAGGAACTCCAGAAAGTGGCATCAAGATGGCTGTCACATTGACAGTTAATCCCCTCAGAGGTAACCCATCACAGAAAATAATCAGTCTGGCTTTAAAAACTATCTGAAGGTATTATAAGAACATTGTTTGGTGACAGGGAGGAACTATACTTAACTGCTGAATCATTATCCTGCACAGGCGAAACTATATAACTATATGTTTATGACACTTCAATTAAAAAAAAATATAGAGGGGCGCCTGGCTGGTTCAGTTGGTCAAGCACGCGACTTGATCTTGGGGTCATGAGTTCAAGCCCCACAATGGGCATAGAGCTTACTTACAAAAAATATGTATACATATATGTGACACCACCACCAAAAATAAAACCCAAAACACAGTCTGAAGATGACTTTATTATCTGGGCCAAGCAGCAATTTCTTTCCATTATTAAAAAGGCTCCAAACCAAGGAAAAAAATCTCAGTGGGGAAAAAAAATCCTATTCATTCATTTGTTATTAATGACAAATCCTACCATAAAGAATACCACTGTGGAACACCTGAATAGCAATTTATAGTGATGACTTCAAAAGGTAGGTAGAAACCAAATGTTTGCTGATAGGATATTCTCTAGAATATACAACTTCTTTTTTAAAATAATTGAACTAGGGGTTTACTGGCTGGTGAGGTGGTAGAGCATGTGACTCTTGATCTCAGGGTTTTAAATCCCTGCCTCATGTTGGGTATAGAGGTTACTTAAAAATAAAATCTTTAAAAAATAAGAATAAAAATAAAATTAAGTTGAACTAAATCTAGGTTCTCTACTCTTTGCTTCCTTTAAAGGAGAAAATATTTCTTAAGATCCATTAAATTAACATTTTGTTATTCATTTCACTCCAAAGGAGGCAACTTCAATCAGAACACTAAGTATTTTCCATAGAAGAACCTGTCCTCCTCACCCAAAGATCAATGAATACTATGATTGTGATGCAGAAAAGGGGATGAGGGGGCTGACAACCTACCAGATCTAGAATATGCCAGTATCAATGTATTCATATGATTGGCAAAAAAAATTAGTCATATTTTCTAAATCAAAACTTTAAAACATGCACATATGCATCTCTTGCTAAAACGTGCACCTGAGTGGCACAGTTGGTTAAGCATCCGACTCTTGATTTCGGCTCAGGTCATGATCTCAGGGTCCTGGGATCCAGCCCTGTGTTGGACTCTGTGCTGAAAGCATAAAGCTTGCTTCGGATTCTCTATTCCCCTCTCTCTCTGCCCCTCCCTCGCTTACGCGCGCTCTCTCTCTCTCAAATAAACTTTTAAAAACTGTGAAGCTATTATGACTTATCATAACTAAAGAGAGAGAATAAGGCCAAATACAAAAATTCAGATTGTCTACAGCCACCTTGTTTCTGAGAATAATCCCTCATGAATCATTTTTGATTTTAGAATAATTAAAGATATACTAATCTACAAAACTGGCACAAAGAATTAGACTGAAGAGAAATACTTTTTTGAGAAATACTATTTTTAAAGAGAAAAACTCCAGGAGTAGAACAATTGAGAAGAAAATAAGAACAACCATAATTTGGTAATTAGTGACACTTCAGAATCAGAAGACATACAGGATTTCTCTACAGAAACAAATTAGAAATGAAGATGCTTCCAAAGTGACTTACACACTGCTTTGATAGTCAACAGATAGAAGAACACCTCGATTTCTCTCTGCTGCCTTTCCCCTTACTAAGATTCATTCAACAACAAACATTCAGTACAAATATTTGTTGAATTCCTACTACACTGTTGGAAGGCATCGAGCATATGGCAATGTTCAACACAAAGTCTTAAACCCCATTAGTTATCTATAATTAGACAAAATAATCTTACCAACTTAAAACTTCTGGCATGGGAGTGGGGAACAGAACATTTATGGAGCCAATGTATATATTTGAAAAAGCTCAAAAATATCTTAAGTTGTCTTTTTAAGATGTCTACAATGGTTTTTAAAGACTGACCCTAATAAAGCAGAAATACATAAAAGCCAGCAAAAAGTCACAATATTCACTTCCAAAGGCCATTATACTGATAAAGACCAAGAACTTGACCTGACATCTTTATTTCTTACTTTAAGCAACTCAAATACATGTATGAAATATTTTCTGATTTGCGAAACTATTCAAAATAGGACTCTAGAGATGCCTGGCTGGCTCAGTCAGTTAAGTGTATGACTCTTAACTGTCATGATCTCATACTTCTCAGGCTCTGTCCTGACAGCTGACAGTGAGGAGCCTGCGTGGGATTCTCTCCTTCTGCCCCTTCCATGCTTTCTCTAAGTAAATAAATAAACTAAAAAAAGGGGGGGGGGGGGATTCTATACTAAGTTATGTTAGCACATTCAAATATAATTTCACTTATTAAAACAGTGATACATACAACTTTCAGAAACGGAGAAAAAAATAGTATCTCTATTTCCAAGACAAAGCTTCTGCAAATTTCTTCTGAAAAGTATAGTCTTTGGCAATCATAAAAAGAATGATTACTTTCAGCATCACTTAAACTATAATATGATACATGCTATTTCCCTGGAAACACTAACTGGAAACATCAAGCATATTATTCCTACAGACTTTCTAACATTGAAAAAAAAAATTCCTACTGAACAGAATTCAAATTCTCCAATACTACCAAACTATATTCTTGCCACTTGTTTAGTGATCTATACAATAACCAGATTATTTTGATTTTCAAATATAGATGTTTTCTAAAAGCACAGAAATTTTTTTAATGTTTTATTTTATTATTTTTGATAGAGAGAGAGACAGAGCATGAGAGGGAGAGGGGCAGAGAGAGAGAAGGAAACACAAAACTGGAAGCAGGCTCCAGGCTCTGAGCTAGCTGTCAGCACAGAGCCTGGCGCGGGGCTCGAACCCATGAACGTGAGATCTGACCTGAGCCGAAGTCGGAGGCTTAACCGACTGAGCCACCCAGGCGCCCCTAAAAGCACAGAAATTTAACTATGACCTAAAAGCATCCCCATCCTTCCATCTTACCAAAGTGTCAGAGCTAGCTTTACAAGATAAAATAGTTCAATTTTAATCACATAGCCTAATATTACTAAACAAGGACATAGGTTTCTCAGTTGGTTAAGCAACCAACTTCAGCTCAGGTCATGATCTCACCGTTTGAGAGTTCAAGTCCCACGCTGGGCTCTGTGCTGGTATCAGAGCCTGAAGCCTACTTCAGATTCTGTGTTTCCCTCTCTGCCCCTTTCCTGCTTGCTCTCTCTCAAAAAAAATTTTTTTAATTTATTTCTTTTAGTAATAAAAAGAATTTAAACAAGGACAGAGAAGGGCAAAAAGGCTTTAGTGGGACGCTGAGGTGACTCAGTCGGGTCACGATCTCAGTTTGTGAGTTCAAACCCCACATTGGGTTCTGTGCTGACAGCTCTGAACCTGGAACCTGCTTCAGATTCTGTCCCCCCCCCCCTCCGCCCCTTCCCCACTCAAGCTCTGTCTCTCAAAAATAAATAAAAACATTACAAGGAAATTAAAAAAAAAAAAAAGGCTTAGTAAACATGTTATGGACTCAGAATGTTAAACCAGAAAAAGACCTCTCATCCAGGGATGACAGGAGATACACAAGCCCTTAGAAAAAATTTTTAAAAAGGGGGAGGGGAATTGTGAGGTGTCTTCAATTAAAAAAAAAAAAACACCTAAAGAAAATCAAACTTTTATTTCAGGTAAGATTCTTTTCGCTAAATTTTTTTGAATTTATTTTGAGAGAGCCAGAGAGAACGCACGTGACAGCACACACGAGTGAGGGAGGAGCAGAGAGAGGAGCAGAGATAGAGAGGGAGAAAGAGAATCCCAAACAGCCTCCACACTGTCAGTGCAGAGCTGGACTCAGGGTTCGAAATCACCAACTGTGAGATCATGACCTGAGCTAAAGACAAGAGCTGAATGCTCAACAGACTGAGGCACCCAGGCACCCCCATTTGGGCTAAAATTCTCTTGATGCACTGAAGGTTGTTTCATGCTAACCATCATGCTAAGATCAATTTAAATTTTTTAAATGGGAAAATCAATTTAATAAATATAATGTCGGGGCGCCTGGGTGGCTCAGTCGGTTAAGTCTCCGACTTCGGCTCAGGTCAGATCTCACGTTCGTGGGTTCAAGCCCCGCGTCAGGCTCTGTGCTGACAGTTAGCTCAGAGCCTGGAGCCTGCCTCTGGTTCTGTGTCTCCTTCTCTCTCATGCTCTGTCTCTCTGTATCATGCTCTGTCTCTCTGTATCAAAAATAAATAAAACATTAAAATATAAAAAAAATAAAAAAATAAATAAATAAATATAATGTCGAGTTAAAATAACCCAAAACATGGGGCTCAGGGGAAAGAATGAGAAAGAATATTAGGTCCTTAAACAAACAAACAAACAAACAAATCAGGAGGTGCCTGGGTGGCTCAGTTGGTTAAGTGTCCAACTTCAGCTCAGGTCATGATCTCACAGCTTGTGAGTCTGACCCCGCGAAGGGCTCTATGATGACAGCTCAGAGCCTGGAGCTGGCTTCAGATTCTGTGTCTCCCCCTCTCTCTGCCCCTCCCCTGCTTGCGCTCACACCTGTGCGCTCTCTCTCTCTCAAAAATAAATTAACATTAAAAAAAAAAGTTAGGTAACACTTCAGTGGCCTGAGTTTTACTTATGTTTGTGTCCTGAATAACTGACACAGTGGCATAGAGCAGTGTTCAATTACAAAACATTTATTCACTCAAAAGAATGAACATGTTCACAGTGGGTCTAGAACTTGTTCGGGTCTATATATTTAGTCATCATGGTGCTTTCTGCTTAATGCCACCAAATACTGATAATTTAACTGTCTTGCAATCTAGTTAATTATTTTATCAAATAGAACACAGGGCTATTTATACAGGTTTCCATATCTCAAAAATTATGCAAGCTATTAGAAGGAAATATTTGAATTTTGTGTTACTGTTCATGAGAGGCATGTTCAGTTTGTTTTATCTACTGTCACTTGTTAGCAGTCAAGGAGAAACAGGCACTATGTGTTTGAGGAAGACAGACTTAATATTCTCTAAGGCTCACTTCAAGTTTATTTATTTAAGTAATCTCTATACCCCATGTGGGGCTCAAACTCATGACCCCATGATCAAGAGTCACATGCTCTTCTGACTAAGCCCGCCAGGTACCATGGCTCGCTTCAATTCTTAACTTATAAAGAGTGGGAAATATCTGAGTACAAAATATCCCGGAGACTTATGTGGATAGTAGTCAGTCCTATGGCACTGTAATAATCCAACAACCCAACACCCTATTAGAATTGTATTCTCTTACTATCGGTTACATTTTCCATAACTACACTGAGAACTTTTTATTATTCCAGGGTATCTCAACAACCCCAAAAAGACTTTCCAGCTTCATTTAAACTGCTCCTCCTTTACTTTCCACATTAACTTTCTCCCCAGTTCATCTTTTTCTCTTTCTGTATTTTTCTAGGTAGTCCTTTAAAAAGCTGGGTTATAAAATCACAGTTCTCCAATAAAAAATTTCTAAGCATTTGTGTCACCTCTGACAACCAGAGCCTGAGTCTCCATAGCCTCCTCTGAGGTCTCAGAATCAGTAGGCAGATCAAGATATAACAAATAGAAGAAGCTTTAGAAACCATAAATCATCATGTAGAATGTTGTTGGACTCTAAACCATTTACCTCCTTAAGGCTTCAGAAAATTAAAATCAATTTATTTTCCTTTCATTTCCAAATTAAAATGAATGATACTCTAAAATAGAAGCTGTGGCAAAATGTAATGTATTACATATAATTTGGTGATGATGAAACAATCCTATTTACAGATGGGACAAAGGGATTATCCAAGATCAATAACCCAAGTATAATCCAAAAATCTTTGCCATATACCATTCCATTAACAAAATGAGACTGAGTTTGAAAAGCAATGTTACACAAATATAAAATCCATGCCAAAGAAGAGTTCAGAATGTCAAGTAGATTGAAATTATTCAAAAATCCCCCTTATTTCCTTTGGACTCTCTGCTAAGAGTCCAGTGATGGTGATGTTAGGTCATCCCTAGAAAAACACATTTTTTCTAGTCCTAAACTCTATGATTCTATGTAGCTTTGAGAGCAATTTTGTCTCCTCTTAGTTTCTATTTATCAAATACTGGTTCAGTAGTGAATTTTTATATTTTCAAGTATTTCTACCTGGTTGGACTATTCATTTTACAAAAAGAAATCACTATCACTGTATGCTCTATATTTCTCATTTAAAAAGTTTCCTAGACACTCCACCCTCTTGTCTAAGTAACCTAATTTCCACATAAGCCAGTTTCATTTTAATCATGCAAATTAACCTAGTCAAAGAAGTTCATAAGTAATATGGTAGGGAACAATGTAAAATCAGGCTCAGGATAAGATTATAAAGAAAAACGCGGCACCTGGGTGGTTCAGTCAGTTGAGTATCTGACTTCAGCTCAGGTCAAGATCTCCAGATTCAGGAGTTCAAGCCTGCATCAGGCCCACTGCTGGCAGCGGGGAGCCTGTTTTGGATCCTGTCCCCTACTCTCTGCCCTTCCCCCACTTGCGTGTGCTCTCTCTCTCAAAAAAAAAGACTATAAAAAATAAACAGTATTATACAAACTCAGACCCAAAATCACTAATACGTTATGTTTTTTTTTTTTGAGAGAGAGAGAGAGAGAGAGAGAGAGAGAGAGAGAACGCACATGAAGTAGGGAAGAGGTAGAGAGAGAGAGGGAGAAAGAGATTCCAAGCAGGCTCAAGAGTTAGATGATTAACTGAACAAGCCACCTAGGCTCCCCATCCTTGAACTCTTAAGATTTGTACAAATCTAGCATATTTTAAAGATTCAATAAATGTATGCAAAATAAAAAAAAAAGAAAACAGAGAACATGTAAATGCACAACAATTATGGCCAAATTTCTTACCACTTAATCCAGCCTTAAATTTCTAGTGATTTTATACAAATTTATGTTATTCATGAAGAATACATATAACCACTTAAGGTGCCCTAAGGAAAAATATCACACTCACAGCTAGCTGTAAATTTTTGAGGGGGCCAGAATAACCACTGTATGCTTCAATTCTATAATATCTGCATTTTTCACCACCATGTCTTTTCAGAACAGAGAAGTGAGCCGCCACACAGCCTCTAGGTACATTATAGTACACTGAGTACAAGCATCCTTTTAGCACCATTATTCCACTACTTATTTGCTATCAGGTCTTAGGTAAAGCATGGCTCAATTTTCTCATCTGAAAAACAGGAACAATATCTACCTCAAAGAGCATTTAGAGAATCCATATGCAAGCACTCATTGAACACTTAATAAACACTAGGAGCTATCAGGAAGGATTATCACTAAACCCAAGGAACAAGGGCTTGCTAGTCAGATGTATGCATGAACTAAATGTACACTGTGCTCCCTGGTTGATCTGTTTTATCATCCTTCATACTTACATCTTCTCTGTTGGGATCACTCTAAGTCCTCATGATCTCATACCCAGACAACTTTCTAAATGGTCTTTCATTCATCTTCAGACATTATGTGAACATTCTACTTAACTTACTTCTACCACAAATATTCAGGCTAGTATACTGGCAAGAAAAATAGATCACAAATCAGAGGATTTGGGGCTGGGTTTCAGCACTATTACAAAGACATTTTAGAACCCTAAGCCGAAATTCCTCCAGCTGTAAAATGAATTTTAGATAAAATTATACTTAAGATCTCTTTTTGCTATGAAAGTCCTCTGATTAAAAACTACCCTTGGTTTAAAAAGTAAAGTTCTAGACTGGTATAGTATTAAACCTTGCACATTCAGTGTGGGTAGTTAAAAGCATGGTTTTAGAGTGCGAAAACCTAAGGTTTGAATTCTGATACTGTTGTTTAGTGGTTACTTATTCATAGGCAACTCACTAAGCTTCTCTAAGCCTCCGTGTCTCCTGCAAACTGATAATAACAATCATTATTTCACAGACTTGTAAGAATAAATATTTAAGTGCTTGGCACACAGTAAACACTCAGTATTTGATTTGTACCTATTCAAACCTATTTCCTATCACTGCCTTCTACTTATGGTTTCTAACCTGTTCCTAGAGACCTAGTGCTCTGCTTTGACCAAAACAGTTATGTCATCCACCCCCCCCCTTATCTTTTTGAAGTTTATTTATATGGGGCCGGGGGGTGGAATGGGAAGGGGCAGGGGGAAAGGGAAAGAGAGAGAATTCCAAGCTGTCTTCACACTGTCAGTGAAAAGCCTGATGCAGGGCTCGAACTCATGAACCATGAGATCATGACCTGAGCTGAAGTCTGACACTTACTCGACTGAGCCACCAAGGTGTCCCCTGCCTTTATATATTAAGGTTCAACATCAAGGGGGAAAAAAAGGTGGAGAGGTTCTTCTAAAGGAAGGAAAAAAAGTACAAAATCCACTGCTCTATAGGCATTCTCTACTCCAGCCATCCATGCCTACTCTTGGCCAACTGTAATCACCTTGTATACACAAGTATTTCCTGTCCTACGGTAATATCCTGTCCTCCTTCCTCAAGACTTCACAGTGAAGTCTTCCCTAGTCATTCCTTCTTCTGAGGATTTACAGCATTTACTCTTTAAGATTCCCCCCATTTAACTCCTAAAATAAACAGCAAACTGTGAGTAGGGCAGTATCTTATAATATTATATATATTCATTATATGGTTTCTTGAACAAAGCATTCAGTAATGTGCAAATAATTCCACGTAATTCTTCACCTTTCCGCTTTAAAAGTAATCTTCCTTGGGACACCTGGATGGCTCAGTTTGTTAAGCTTCCGACTTTGGCTCAAGTCATGATCTTGCAGTATGCAAGTTTGAGCCCCGTGTGGGGCTCTACGATGACAGCTCAGAGTCTGGAGCCTGCTTCGGATTCTGTTTCCCTCCCTCTCTCTGCCCCTCTCCCACTCATATTCTCTCTCTCTCTCTCTCTCTCTCTCTCTCAAAAGTGAATAAACATGAAAAAGAAATGTAAAAGTAATCTTCCTTGATAATGTCCAATCTGCCTCTGTAACTGGTTCACTCGATCTTTTTGTAGTTTAAAAGGTACTAGAATGATAAAATAGCCTTCTATACTTACTGTTCCAAATATTCATTTGAAAAATTTGCCACTTTTTTCCTGGTTATTTTGCCACAAACTTAACATATGTTTAATGTCTTATGACATATCCTTTAAATGTGACAATCTCTACACTGAGACAAGCTATCTCCTCTGCTCCTCTCCCTAATCCTCCTCCCTTTTTAGTCTAGCCCTCAAACTCAGTCCTTTTATTGCAGATTGCCAATTCTAATTTTATTTACTGAATGGGCTTCCTCTTTTGTTTATATTAATGAAATTTCATTCAGAAAGTCATAGGTTCTATAGAATCTGTATCTTACTGCGATACATAAACTACTAAAATATGCTTGCTTTTGGCAACTGTGTAAAGATCGAAAAGATCATTTAATTAGCAGGAAAAAGAGGTAATTCAGCTACCAGCTCCATCAGCTAGGCCAGCTTCAAGTATAACTAAAGCCTTCTGACAACCCATACTTTTGTGATTTGGGGGAGCTACATGTCTGTCCTCCCACAACTACTCATATTTTCAGTTATCAGCTTTTTCTGAGAATGCAAAGGTAAACAACACATAAGAACACTGATTTCAAAGTCATGCTTACACTTCAATGGCAGAGACTCAGTAGCTGTATGCCCTTTCTAAAACTGCTTCTTCCTTTATGAAATGAGTATACTAATACCTATAACATTAAGTGCAACAACATACAAAACATTTAGATTCTAAATCAATGTTTGGCATATAACGTGTACTAAATGTAATTTCTTTTTCCTAAAAGGAAAACAAATTTCAAAGGTAAGTGAATGTAGAAAGACAACATAGATTTTACAAAAACCCTATCCATAAAATTTACTTAGATCATTACAATATTAAAGGAAAACTTATGGAGGTGCTTGGCTGGCTCAGCAAAGCACATTAACTCATGATCTTGGGGTTGTGAGTTCGAGTCCCAAGATGGGGGTACAGTTTACTTAAAATATAAAATAAAATAAAAGAAAGCTTGTTTTTCTTAACCAAAGAATGATTTTCCTTAGGAAGTTAGTGAAGTTTTAAAAGATAAACATTCTGGGGCACCTGGGTGGCTCTGTCAGTTAAGCATCTGACTCCTGGTTTTAGCTATCTCACTGTTCACGGGAGAACAGTTGAGCTGCCCCACGTTGAGCTCCTCGCAAATTGAGCGGAGCCTGTTGGTAATTCTCTCTCTGCCCCTCCCATAAATAAATAAACACTAAAAAAATAATAAAGATCAACATTCTAATTTAATAAAATCTAAATTGTAACACTACACATTTCTCTTCTGTTGTATTCAATCCAAGTCTAGTTTTTCTTCAGTCATAAAACATAGTAATAACACTGTTATTACAATATAGGCCCTACCCAACTATATTCAACATTTATTTACTAACTGAAACTGGAGACAGAGGCGGATAGCTGGAACAAAGAGACGCAACCCTACTCTGCTTTAATTCTGACTACTCTTTTTCAAAATAATTTTCTGTATTTTTAGATAACGATGTAAGTACACTGTATCAAATTTTACAAGAATATAGTAAAAAGTGCCGCACCTGGGTGGCTCAGTTGGTTAGGCATCTGACTTTGGCTCAGGTCATGATCTCATGGTTTGTGGGTTTGAGTCCCACATCAGGTTCTGTGCTATAGCTCAGAGCCTGGAGCCTGCTTTGGATTCTGTGTCTCCCTCTCTCTCTCTGCTCCTCCCCCACTTCCACTGTGTCTCTGTTTCTCTCTCTCTCAAAAATAAACACTGAAAAAATACAGTAAAAAGTAACTCAGTTTCACTTCAGAATCTGCCTTCACAAGGATTTTTCTCTGTACTGTCAAATACAAACAAATATATAAGGCATACCCCACAGAATGTGCCCATTTAAAGTTTCAAGTAGAATACCTTAGTACATGGCTCTTGACAATTCTTTTTCGGCCAATGGTTTTATATAATAATATGTTTATATCTCATTCTCAAAAATCTAATTCACTATTTTTAAGAAAAAGACACATGAGAAATCTAGAAATGCATTCCACATACACTAGTAGAACTTTGGAGAAGCTTCTTAAGTATCAACAAAAGGGAAAGACACGTTCCTACACAGAAAGCAACTATTTGTTAACAACCATATTAATTTGTAATAAAGAAGAAATGTTTAAGTTTTATATCTCAACAATTTTCTTTTAATTCACAAATAGGCAGCTAGGTTTTGAAAATTAGATGGGTAACTCATTTTAAATAATGGCAAATAGGTATTTTCAGATGGTCTGATTTGGGTTAACAAAATACTGATTTTAAGTAGGAGGTGTACATCTATTGGTCTATATATGTACACACACACACACATATATATGCATAAGTATGTGTATATCTATGGGTATAATTTAGCACAAATGGTAGTTTTAATATATAACACACATTGTTCTATACCTTGCTTTTCTACATAAGATACCTTGGAAATTGTTCTATACATACTGAATACATTCTAAGCTACTTCGATCATTTTAAAGCTGCATGGTTTCCCTTTACACAATTTAAGTACTCTATTTCTTCAAATCCAAAATGGTCATTAACCATAAAATGCATTATTTTATGTGCCACAAATAAATTTAAAAGCTTCCAATTATAACTATAATTCCATTAAGAAGATACATCTAATTTTGTCTTTATGAAAATATGAAAAAATGTCTTGGAATCAATGGAATATGACAGACTGTTTCTAATCTTAAGGTTGAAATATATCATGAAATAACATGATATAATAATCTGAATCATACATTATTTTGTGCATTTCAAAGAGTAAGTGAAGAACAGATCATTAGAATTGCTGGCCCCAAGGATACACGCATTTTAATCTTTCAGTAACACAAACTGTTCTCTGCAGCAGTTTACCAATATATGTGGTCACTGGCTATGGTACAAATACCTGTTTTCCCAAAATATAACCAGGTTAATTTTTTTTAACCTTTCTAATGCAAAAGTGAAAACCTGTGTTTATACTGGTTATAAATGCATATTTATAAAAGTAAGTGAATAAACAAATATCATCTCTATTATGAGGACTGAGAATGTTTCATTATTCTTAAAAGTCATTGGTATTATTTTTCTATTAACAGTGTTCATATCATGTCTTTTTCTCTTCAGGTTGTTTAACTCTTTTAGGTAATAGGTAAATACATAAAGGAAATTTGTCCTTTGTCTATAATGAGATATTGCAAATATTTCCCCCAGTTTGTTATTTTTTTCTTTCTTCTTTACAATAAATGAAATATAGTAAAATGTATCCTTCTTAAATGATTTCTAGGTTTGGGTTAAACTTAGAAAGAAATGTTCTCATTTCAACATTTAAAAAAATTTTTTAATTTATTTATGTTGAGAGAGAAAGAGATAGCATGAGTGGGGGAAGGGCAGCTAGAGAGGGAGAGAGAGAATCCCAAGCAAGCTCTAAGCTGCTAACAAAGAGTCCATTGTGGGGCTCAAACCCATGAACCTGTGAGATCACGATCTGAGCTGAAACCAAGAGTTGAACACTTAACCAACTGAGCCACCCAGGCGCCCCTATTATTATGTTTTTAAAGAAGGCTTCATGTCCAGCACAGAGCCTAACACATAGCTTGAACTCATGACTCTGAGATCAAGACCTGGGCTGAAATCAAGAGTCTGATGTTTAACCAAGTCAGTCACCCAGGCACCCCTCCAACATTATTTTTAAGAGCATAATTATCTCATCGTTCACCCTAGTGATCTTAAGATTTTTTTTTTAACATTTAAATATTTTACTCATCTGGAATATATGTTGGGGTAAGAAATGACAGTGTGGATCCAACCTCTTGTTTCTGAGGTGATATCCAGTTTTCCCAATGCCACAGTTTAGAAATTGGGACTCTTAGGTGTTGTAATTAGGCTCAGAAGTGGCAATAACTAAGACCTCAGAACTAAAGACACCAAAAGTAGGGGTTTAGGGACCCTAAAATGCACATAGCATTAAAAACACAGATCTAGGGGTGCCTGGGTGGCTCAGTTGGTTAAGTGTCCGACTTCGACTCAGGTCATGATCTGGTTCGTGGGTTTGAGCCCCAACCCCGCATCAGGCTCTGTGCTAAACACCTGCTCAGAACCTGGAGCCTGCTTCGGATTCTGGTCTCCTTCTCGTTCTGACCCTCCTCATTCATGCTCTAATTCCATCTCTCAAAAATAAATGAATGTTAAAAAAAAAGTTTTTAACCGCAGATCCAGAAGTCGGTTATCTAGCACATATTGACCACATTATAAGAATTATATCATAAATTCTGAGAAATACAGAGTAGCAAGACAGGGCTTCTGAATTTATGATTTTTATGACATTTAGGTTTGAGTAAGACCTAAAGATGGGCACCTGATTGATTCAGTCTATGGAGCCTGTGACTCTTGATCTCAGGTTTGTGAGTTTGAGCCCCACACTGGGTATACAGATTATTTAAAAATAAAGTCTTAAGGGGCACCTGGGTGGCTGAGTGGGTTAAGTGTCTGACTTCAGCTCAGTTCATGATCTCAAAGTTCACGGGTTCGAGCTTTGCATCGGACTCTGTGCTGGAGGTGTAGAGCCTGATTGGGATTCTGTCTCCCCCCCTTTCTGACCCTCCCTAACCCTTCCCCACTGTGGTCTCTCACTCCCGAAATAAACAAACTTAAAAAAAAATGTTTAAAAAAAGTAATAGGGGTGCCTGGGTGGCTCGGTCGGTTAAGTGTCCAACTTCAGCTCAGGTCATGATCTCACCGTCTGTGAGTTCAAGTCCCACATCAGGCTCTGTGCTGATAGCTCAGAGCCTGGAGCCTGCCTCAGATTCTGTCTGCCTCTCTCTCTCTCTGCCCTTCCCCCACTCACGCTCTGTCTCTCAAAAATGAATGTTAAAAAATAAAAATAAATTAATAAAGTCTTTTTAAAAAAGGAAAAATGTCTAAAGACAGATTATCTCCAATTCAGTTAAGATATCTAAATATATACAACAGAGGTATTAATAGCAATAAGCATTTACACAGCATTTTATAGTCTTTACAAAGTGACCTCACTTAATTTACTTCATCCCCATTAACCATGAGAAAATGAGCAGAGATTTTAATTCCCATTTATTGGACTAAAAAAAATAATTCAGTGATGGTAACTGGTCCCTTTATTTAAAGTTAGTGGCAGAGCCAAACTCAAATCTAGATCTTATATTTATTTTGAACTACTGCTCACACCTCCTTCACTTCCTACACAAAGTACTTTCACAAAAAACTAGATAAAAACCCTTACTCTTGAGGAACTTGGAGTGATTTGTCAATTATATATTCAGATTGGCAAGAACACACAAAATTTAAACGTAGACCCTGGCCTCAAGAAACCTTCAATGGTCTATAGCAGTTTGAAAAAGCAAGACTTAGGATGCCTGGGTGGCTCAGTCAGTTAAGCATCCAACTTTTGATTTTGGCTCAGGTCATGATCTCACCATTAGGGAGTTCAAGCCCCATGTTGGGCTCTGTGCTGACAGTGCGGAGCCTGCAAGACCTAGGGAACAGGAACAATGTCTTACCTACTTTGTCCATGGCTTGCTTATGGTATTTACAGCCTGTAAAGATAGCTCAGTAATATTTGTTGGTTGTCTGTTATTGACTGAATCTTCCAAACAGGGTAAGCTATCAAAGAGTATCAGATCCCATCCATTTTTCCCACAGGCTGAACTTTTGTGATTAAAACAAACAGCCAAATCATCAAAAAGCACCTGGACAATGTAACAAAGTTTAGGTACCCTACTTCTTGGCTATTCCTACTGACTAAGCATTTCACAACAAAATAAAGATTTTTAACTACATTCCATTTCAAAGCTGTAAAGGGCACCTGGGTGGCTCAGCTAGTTCAGCATCCAACTCTTGATCTCAGCTGGGGTCGTAATCTCACAGTTCAACGGATGAAGTCCCTCTTGGGCTCCGTGCTGATGGAGCAGAGCATGCCTGAGATTCTCTCTCTTCCTCTTTCTCTGCCCCTCCCCCACTTGTGTATGTGCATGTATGTGTGTGTATGCATGCTCTCTGATAAATAAAATGAAACTTAAAAAAAAAAGCCACCAGAAGCTTATAAAACAATCTCAAGAACCAAATCTAATCCAACTTCCGTAAGTATTGTATTGTATTCAACTATCATTCACTGTTGCTTTATTCCAAATTAAATACACCCTCTGCCTCTACAATAAGTAATGGTACATAGTATCTCTCACCAACAGGTCTTTGTAATGTTCCCCTCAGACACCTTGCCAACATATCTTTTCCACTACAAGTTTTTTTTTTTTTTTAACAATTTTTCATTAAAAATGAAAAGAGAGAAGTAGACTCAGAATCTGAAGCAGGCTGCACTTACAGCGCAGAGCCTGACATAGGGCTCGAACCCACAAACCACGAGATCATGACCTGAGCCAAAGTCAGATGCTCAACTGACTGAGCCACCCAGGGGCCCTATGTCTTTTTTTTTTTTAATTACTAGCAATCACTTATCTGCCATACACAAGTTATTTTTAAAGTTACTTTTTCCAATTTCTGAAATATTTTAATACATACTAAGGGAAAATAAATGGTGATAAGAAAATTCAAGTACAAAAATAAACTCAATTTACAAATTTTCTATCTTGCCACATATAATCTCATTCTAGAGTCAGCATACCCTATTCCTCAGTCTATTTAGTAACAATATATTTGCACTGTAGCCTCTAAGGACTATACACTCTTTGTACAAACCCTGGATGGGCTAAAATCATTTTTAAGCATTAAAAAATCCTGAAGAAATCAGGCTTAAATTTTAGTGGATGGTTGCATGTTAAAGATGTTAAAGCCCTAAAAGCAAATAAAAAGGAGAACTGAAAGGATGTACAGAGCTATGAGCCCAGAAATTACATACAGTGACTAGACTATAAAATACTAAAAAGGCATTATCATTTTCATTAGATCAGCAGGCTTTCTTCAGTGGTTATCTATAGCAAAGGTTTGGTACAACGAAAAAAATCTGTTATAAATGACCTCAAAATGCCATAAATGTAGCTACATTCTAGGTCAGATGATGTGGGTATCACAGAAAGAGCTATGCAAGAGAAGCATGCACACTGGTGATTCTAACACTAAAAAATAAAGAGCCATTGACAAGACAATTAAACTTGGCCTTTAATGTTGGCAACAGAATAAGGTTCCATTCTTTTCAAGGGTAAAGATACTGTACCAGCCAGTCAAAACAGATGAGCCTTACACAACAATGTGAATTTAGTTAACACTTCTGAACTGTACACTTAATGGTTAAGATGGCAATTTTATGTTATGTGTTTTCTATCACAATGGAAAAGAAAAAAAGAGATGGGTTTCAAATTCCCCTTGTACTTTAGACTTATGAATTACTGAATGCTTATTATATGCCTGCAACCATGGAGATGGAATCAAAATATGGATAAAAACAAATTCTTCGTTTCAAGGAGCTCAAAGATAAGAACAGAATCCAAATTCTGAGTATTCTTAAAATAAAATTAAAATTTTCTATCACCCCAAAACAAGTGAATATCCAATTACCTCTCCTTTCTTACAGTCACTCTTTCTCACTCCTTCTTCCTCTGTTAGGTGTACTTTAAAGTCTCTGATGCTAACAAATGAAAAATTCTGGGATCCAAACAGATTTGCTAGCCCCTATGAAATGCCCCCAAATTCTACTCCCATGAGTGCCTGAACAGAAAGAGTAAGAATCAACAATGCTCCTGGGACTCTCTGAATAGGAGGGAAAATCTAATAGGGAAAGATCAAATCCAGTCTTAAGACCATCCTCTGAGCAATCATCTCCATTCAATTCAACCTAACCCTCACAACTACATAAATTACCGGGGCAAATTCTATCCTTTCAATCTTGATTACCCATATCCTTCTGGACTCCTACAAATCCTTGATCTACACTATACAAATAAATGGCCCTTAATTAGAGAGCACCCTTGGTATCAACTGCAATGAGTTCTTGTGCCACCGAAAAACAAGTTTAATGATAATCAAATCTTTCTCCCCACCCCTCAAAACAGGTTAGGTCTTAGTAATACATTCTAATTTGAAGTATATTTATTAAGCATCTCCTTTGTGTCATCAATAAGTAGAACGTGTAAATTATCATTTAAAAAGGAAAGATTTTAAAGACTAGAACATTCTGCGTAATGCCCTGTCCTATGCCCTTTAACACACACTTGAATTGGTTAGATTCCCATTCCAACTGTGGAAATCTATTTCCAAAAATCAAAGCATTAGTCAACAGAAGCACACTTCTCCCCCAAAGACCCCTTTGTACAATGAGACCCTTCATGACCAAAAGTAGAAGTGAAATGGTTCCTATCATTTCTGAGTTAGTGTTCACAGAACACTACCAAGAATAAATAGTAAGTAGTTCTTGAAAATGAGAGAGAGAAAAAGTGAATGAAGTTGGTTTCAAATTAGCAAGAACTCAAAAGCAGAAGTATTAGTATTTTGTTTTTACCCAAACGATTAGTATAGTTAAAAGAAAAAGTGAATGCAATGGAAACTTCAAGCCATATATTTTCCAGAGCCTGATCTGAACCTGAGAAATGACCTCTCTGCTCAGAGAGCCCTGGGAAACAATCTCTGCTTCCATCTTATGTTCCATATGGGTCAATCCTTCTCTCTACTACTACATGGATTCTGACTATAGAGAAAAAGAGCCAGGGCCATCACCAGCTTCAGAAGAATTCAGAAGGGCAAAAATTAAATTCTGCCATTGAAGTGCTCCCTTTATAATAATGAAGCCATGATACAGTATCGCTCAATGACACACCCCATCAAAAAAACTGAAAACCAATTGAGCTGTACACACACAATGTTTGACCTGAAAGTATTCATGACACAGCAGCTTACTCTTGCAAAATATGCTGTTAATAGTGACTTAAAATACAGTTATAGGAAAAATACAGACTATTCTAGGGGAGAAAAGGCGGAGGGGAAAGCCCAAACACTTTTTTCTTAAAAAGACAATAAATATATTCAGTTATAAGATCAAATCAGAAACACTGTTTTCTTTCTTTCTTTCTTTTTGTATATTTAAAAAACTTACCCTGAAGAGATTTTCCCAATCCCTGGCCCAGCTTCCACCCATGTTTCTGGAGTAAGCGATGTCCAATATTATCCTGACAGACAGAACAGAGAGACAAACCAAAAATATTCCAATAATATATTCTTCCCTTCCTAGTGACATTTAAACAGGTGATGAGCAAGAGATAATTCTACATATATGCATGCAAAAAGATGCTAATAAAAGGGTAAATGTGCCCAATAAAAGGGGCATTAATGTAAAAAGAAATGCTGGCCAGTATTTTATATGGGAAGAACATAGGGGTGAGGGTCCTTTCTGATGGTGTGCTGGGCAACTTTTGTACATAACACTTATTAAGGAGAAAAAAGGGAAGGGGGAGGGGGGAAGAATACATTTATGAAGTTTAAAACTAACATTAAAAAGCATAAAATCAAGGTACTTATACAATCATATCCACCACCTAGATAGCACCACTTGAAGTTTTTTTTGTGTTTTTTTTTTTTTTTAAAGAAAATCTACAATGTGTTTAGTTATTTTGCTTATGTGTCAGGCTTTCATGATACAAAGTAAGTTGTAAGTGTAAGACTGCCCCACCACTAGAAATGAAAACACAATCAGAGCAAAATCCAGGCTAGACTTGATTGGTTTTTTAATATATATATAAAAAATATAAATATTTAACTAGCATGCAGCCAATATTAAACTGAAAAAACAGTGAGGTTAGTAAAACAAGAAATTAAATTGATTAAACAGAAAAATAAAATGAGCTCAAGCACAGACTGAGTGATGCATTTCAACATGTAATCTAACAAAAATGCTAAAATGTTAGAATGAAACAGGCCTAGCAATAAGTTAACAGTAAAGAACCATTAGTGCATGTAGGGGGAAAAAACCAATATACATAATGTCTCATCTTCCTAGGAGCACACCAGAAAAGGTATTTCAATGAAAATTATATATAAAGACACCAGAAACAACAATTAATGTCAGCTTTTAAGGGTTCAAGATCTTAGAAGCCTCTGCTTATCTTTGTCCCATTCGCTTTTTACAAATGTTGTGAAATATTAAAACAAAACTAACCATTAACTACATCAGATAAAATGCTGGTATACTCATCCAAAGGAAAACATTTTAAAATTATAAACACAAAGTGTTCTATATGCATTAAAATGTAATTTACAGTAGTAACCTAGTTATCACCATTTGAAAATAATCTCATATTTCCTAAAATTAATCTAAAATCAATCTATAAAGCTAAAGCCATAAATCTGATTTATAATCAAACATCTTCTATTAAACTGCTATTTATCTTCTAATTCCATATTCAATGATAAAATGCTCTTTAGAACTATAGAAGAAAAAAATTATTTTACAGTTGTCTTTTCTGACAATAAGAAGAGGAAGATTTAGCTTCCCAATGTTCTGTTTTGAAGGGGTGGGAACAATTTTCTTCCACAAGTTTATGACAGCATGCAAACTGGAAAACTCAGCTGAACAACTGATTATTCACTGATCAGGACAAAATAAAGATCAGGATACCTTTTCAAAAACAAAAATGAGGCAAACAAAATGGAAAATTTGTTTAAAAAAAAAAAAGAAAACCTGTTCCTAAAACAAAAGATACTATTGTCTTAAACATATATAGGGGCGCCCAGGTGGGTCAGTCCATCCAGTGACTCTGGATTTTGGCTCAGAACATCATGATCCCAGGGTTGTGGGATAGAGTCCTGCATCAGGGTCCAGGCTCCATGCTTGCGATTTTTCTCTCTCTCTCCCTCTGCCCTCTCCCCCACTTGTGCTCTCACTCTCTCTCTAAAATAAATAAATGAAACAAAAGGTCACTAGAAATTACTTTTTGCCAGGAACTGAATTAGAAAATGCCATGGTTGTGTATAATCTGAGGCAATAACGTCCATATTACTAGACACTGCAAAAACTTTAAAAAAAATGATTAAAGTCTTACTACAAGTAATGTTAACAGAAAATGAAAAAGAGGACTTGATTATACTACTATGAATATAAACTTACCTGTACATAAAACCCTTACTTTGTATCATAACTCCTACAAATGAAGAATATGGAAAGGACAAGGATAACAGAATCACTCTAAGATTATGTAGTTGACTAAACTATCATTTAATCTTTTAATAGGCTAATGTTATAACTATACTTGGCACAAAGATTTAGGGTATTAAACCATGCTGACAAAAATTGTTGCTCCCTTTTTTTATTTAAGAGAACTCAATCTTTGGCTAAGTGGAGATGAGACATTATGCTGACTGTGTTATATTATGAATGCACTAAAATAAACAGACAGATGAAGCAGTATGCTATTTCCAAAAGCAGTGCAAGTGGAGTGAAAGCATTTCCATACGAACCTGGCTTTAAAAACTGGGCTGTCAAAAGAACAGTTAAATGTAACACAAAGTAAGAAACTGTCCAATCACTAATGGTCGTTTTTTTTTTTTTGTCTTGTTTTCAATTCACTGCTTGCAATTAATGTATTTATTAAAGAAGAGTGAAAGCATAAGTAAATTCACGAGTCAAGACCAGCTGAGAGGTTCAAGAGCAGCGTGTTGTGACTGACAACAGTGAAAGGAAAAGCAAATGTTAAAGGGAGAGGAAGAAAAAAGAAAACTTTAGGATTATACACATTAGCACCACTTTTACAAAACCACTCAAGATGGCTGTCACCTCAAAAAAAAAAAAGCTATTGATACAAAATGGTAGTAACATTTCTCAAACTTCATGTGAAAGCTGTTCTTTAATTAAATCTACTTTCCTACGTATGAATAAGGAATGAAATGTCTGCGTCTGTATTACAATTAATACGCCACTTTATGTCCTTATGATTAAAACAAAGGCCAACAGAAACAATGGACATATCTCCCAGAACGCCTTCCCCTCACCAACCTCAGAGATTAAGTAAATGACTAATACAGAAAACTAGACCTTTCCTATCATTCCAGACTACCTGCTTTTGGAGGAAAAAAGGCAGCTCTGTGACTCTGCGGAAAGGGCTAGTATTCAGTATGGTCCCTTTTCCTACCAAAAAAAGAAAAAAAGTTTTATAAACACTTGTCAAAAATCCAGTAGGCTTAGGGAGGATGGGTAACACAAGGAAGGCACACCAACATACTTCATAACAAAGTAAAACAAAGCAGACTTGCCTATCCCTGAAATGACCAAAATGTTCACTGAACACTCACTGTGAAAGAACAAGGACTCACGCATAAGCCTGTGAAAATAATAATTTACTCTGTTTGGAGTTGTGATTTTGCTGATTATTCCCATGGAAATTATTTATAACAGTAAGCGGGAGTAATTTAAACCCCAAACAGGTAATCTAGATATTACGAGGACAACAAACACTAAGTTACTTCTGAAATAAATTTACTGTTTCAGTCATTATAGTCGTAACTAAAAAAATCTTTGTTTTGTATTTTAAAATAAAATATGAAGTTTGAGGTTGAACTATAATTTCATAGAACCAAAAATAAGTCATCGAAAATTTCTTTTTTTTAACACTGGTTTATAACTAATAAATGGGCATGACAATGACAGGCTGTTTATAAATTAAATGCCACGGGAGAACTGCAGGGAAATTCTATCCATCTTACCTACCTACCTATTTAAGTAAACTCTATTCCCAATGGGGGGCCTGAACTCATGACCCCAAGATCAAGATTCTCATGCTCCACCAACTGAGGGTGAACAAGTCAGGAGCCCCAAGGCAAGTACTAATTTTAAATTAATTGATAAAGCAACTGAACTCTGCCAAAGGAAGACAGGCAAACAAACTAGTTTTGTGCCTGACTCACAGAGTTCCCACAGCTATTTGTTACTCTCTGTGCTTAAGGCCAAAACAGTGGCAGCGTGGCATTTTCTTTGGTCAGGCATAAAGTTCTTAATTTTGGTCAAACCATAAAGCTGAGCTGAAACCTCAAACTTTTATACACCTAGATTACCTCAACTGGCTTTTTTTTTCCTACTTCTAAACTTAAATATATCATTAAAATTCTATATTTCTACCCTTTGTTCTCTTCTATTACATGTGTAAGAAAGGAGAATATAATTTTTAAATGGGAAGATCTTTGAAAGCAAGAGATGTAAGTATTATAAACTATCAACATGCTAAAACACAATACCAGAAAAAACAAGAATAAAAGCCTAATTTTTGTTTCAGCCATTCAACATTTTTATTTATTAACTAACAACTAGAAAATTTCCCAAGACATTTTCTCTGCTCCATAAAGCTGTATTCCATCATAGTAACAATGATCATTTTGGCAACAGCACCACCAACCTGCACACTGGGAGCCTGCCAAAACATAGATAAAAATTTACTTTATTGTATGAGGCTGATTCCAGTTTTTATAGCAGGAAATAGAATATTCTGCCTCCAGAGAAGGCTTTATTACAATTATGTCAGTGATTGGATGAATATTAACTCCACAATGAATTTTCTTTTAGTTGACAGCCACATTCAATTTATACCATTTGCCCATTTTCAACAGTGACAAAAATGGTAAGTCTCTTGAGTGGATTGTAAGCTTTGCTGATTGTGTATCAAAGACTCTATAAGCAAAAACCAAATGCTACTAGGTGAACCCATGCAAACAACAAGTTGTAAAATTCCCAAAACAAAAAATCTATAGCTCACTACAGATGACACAATGAAGACTAGAGAGAAAAGCCATATAGTAATGCTACACCATTCAGCTCCAAGAAGCACATTATTTATAGTGCAGTCCACATATGGTCACTGCTAAATGTCAAATCAGCAGTCTTATAGTTACAGTTTGGAACTAGTGGAGTCCACAGATCTAAACAGATATGCAACAAGAACTCAATTATACATACACTTCTAAATCCCAAGAGAAGCAAAGTAAACATCAGCAACTGGAGTTTGAAAACTTATATTAATTTTTTAAAAACCGCTCCGTCAACCTAACAACTATAAAGACTGGATTTTAATCAGGTAGAACAAAGACCAACTAATGGCTGATGGGTAGTTTTACTTCCAACTGCAACAGTGACAACATATTTTACTATGATGCAGGTGTTTTGCCTTCTGCAGAGCTACAATCACGCCCCCGTCTCACTTCTCATATTCTATGACCAAAGTCATAAAAAACCATGTATCCCAAACCACACCAAAGAGTTCTTGGAACTATGGTGGAATTCTAAACTGAGGCTTTAGCTTTAAGTTTTGCTTTCTAAATACTTGATCCTTAAAAATGTAGAGGACATAACAACTGGGACCTAAAATATCATGAAGCAATAAGTTAAAATCATGTTGCATAAAGGTTTGTTTGTTTTTTTTTTGTAATAAGGGCAAACATTAATACTTTCCATCCGTTCTGTAACTCAGATAATCAAGTTGTCTGGCAATTCTGTAATAATTTTCTTAGAACAGAATTTTATCTTTGGCCAAAAATTTCACTGAAAGATATTTGGTTGATTGAAATAAAGCAGGGGAAATAAAACTTTTTAACAAAAATTATGAAATACTTTACAAATGCTGGATTTTGAGGTGTTTTCAACAGTTCCTGATTGAAACTGAAATGTGCATCATCTATCTCACTAACAAATCTAGGCTCCAGAAGCTTACTAAAAGCATAATGCATTGAACCTTTGTACTAAGTCTTTGTATTTCATTTCCCATCTTGCCAGTGTACAACAAATTTACCCTATTACCAGAGGAAAAGACCTTAATCCTATACTCACAATAACCCTTCACACAGGCATATTTCTTGACACAAACCTGTGCAGAGATTTCCACGGTTACCAGCTGCTGTAGATTACCTTTGTTTAAAAAAAAAAAAATGACTAGACCTTTAGCTCCTGCAGTGATCTGTAGACTCCCAAAGCTGCATATTTCCAGCCACTTTTGAGTTGCATGCTGTAGCAAAACAGTCAGCACCTCTCAACAGATATTGCTGCAGAGAAAGATTTTAATTCAGCAGAGACTCTTTCTATGTGTGAGAAGCAATGCCATTTCCCCCGAAGAACAAGAGAGCTCAATATAGCCAGCCAGCCATATAACTAATATATATTTGGTAGAAATTCCTTAGATGATAGGGTTCTTCTTTTTTTTGGAGGGGGGGAGTGATTGATACCATACTACCAACTTTCATGCCAATAGTCTTAGCAAAAGTTTCCTTAAAACCTTTCTTTAAAAACTTTCAATTTGTCCCCAAGTGATTTTGTAAGAGAAATAAAATCCTTCTTGTCTTGTGTGTCGCACTTCTACCTAATGCAATGTAGGCTATGAAGTTCCTCCTCCTCCTACCTAAACTACCACATCGCAAATAATATTTATTTATATATTTCAGGAGCAAATTTTCATTAGAGGTATAATTTATTAATATATGTCTCTGAACACAGTTATTTATTTAAAAAAAATCAAATATCCAGTCTGAATACTATGTCATTTGCTATTTTAAGTGTAGAAGATAATACTATTCAATAAATAAGGCATATATCAGTTCCACTCCTACTCTTTGAGATTACTTAACAATGATTACTCAGACTGTCTTCTGATAGCATTCTTTCTATGACATATGCTAGGAAAAACTCCTGGACAGTGTGAGAGGAAAAATAGCATTAGTCTCACATGCCAAAGGAATGAATTTTCCAAAAACATTAAAATACAGCCCTAAAATGCTTTAAAAATGTTAAACATTATTTAGAGCTTTTAAAAAATCTTTGAGTACAGTAATAATGAATTTTATAACTTATTTAAGAATATTAATCATATATACCTTATAGATATGGTACTTCGGTCTTGCTTCTGATAACTATCTGTTCTTAAACTATGACCCCCCAAAAAATATTTAAATGCAATGGAAAAATTATCTTTGAAGTACAAAATGCTAGTCTAGCCAGCCTCCAGATTTCATTGTAAAATTCTGCCTTGTGATAAACCCCAAGATGACATAGAACAAGGCACAAGTTTCAGGGATTTTTAACTTAGCAATGTGGGCTTGGCATTTTATCAAGTCAAAACACAAGACTGGGCTTTCAGCATAAGATCTGATGTGAATTCTCCCTCTGCAGCATTATCACATGCGTCATCAATTACTGCCATGCCTAAGTCTAGCATCATGCCAGCACATTAAGACAGAAGGTACTATATGCAGTGTTCACTGGACCAGAAGAACAGAAATAAGAAGGGGAAGTGGGGGAGAAAGAAACCCTAGAGAAGAAATTAAAAAAAGGCAGACCGTGCAATACAAACCAGATCATGGCTGCTTAGCTAATATGGGCCAACTGCTGTGGAAGAAAAATGTCGAACACCCCAAGTTGTGTAAATTTCTGTAAACATCTAAACACACACACAAACACACACACAACACCAACCTAATTAGGAACATAAATATATGTTGATCCTTTACTGTGTTATAGTTTTGAAAATAAAAGCTAAAGTTAAAATATCTGTGCTCTCTAAACTGCCTTATTTTCCTGAGGGAGAAGAAGCTAATGTTTCTTAAAGGAGGGAGATGTCTTCACTGCTATAAAGATTAAGATTTCCTCTTTGAACATTTTCACTTAAGTTTACCAGTAACTCACTGAAACCCTTACTAAATATGTACACTTACTAAATATGTACACTTGACAATACTGACAAGTTTAGACATTTTAACAATGAACTGTGTAATTTACAAATAAAGGGCTTTTCAAAATGAAAATAATGTTCAAAAATTGAGATTTTTTTTAAAAAAAGGAGTCAGGAAAATAAATCTCCTTGTTCTATTGCTTTATATCAATATCCAAAACTAAGCCATGTAGAGGGATAGAAAGAATCAGCTTTTCACAAAAACCAGACATCTCTTAAGCTACCAAATTTATCACGTTTCCTAAGTGTCTGGTAAATAGATTAGTCCTTAACTATTCCTAATGGACCATTTCACACGTGACTGTGTTGTCCAGGAAAGGTGTAGCTTTTAAAGGATCAAAATACATTTTACTCCTTTATTCAATTTACAAAAACACTAAACTTTAACTTGCTATCTTTAACAGAATATCAGTATGGGCCAAAATGATATTTTTCCAACAAATTCTAAGTTGTTTCTAGATCTTTCAGACTGATTTCCCAAAATATTAAATATTAGATTACATCCCAAACTCTGATTACTGTAGGGCATGCAAGAAAACAGTTCTAAACTGTACTATAAGTTATTAATAAGTTTAAATTCATTCACATCAAGTGTCACACGAACACTACCTAACTAACTATGACCCAAAATTAAGCACTGATCTATAGGCTTACCGATTCTATAGGCTTGTCAAGTGATGCTTGTTCAATTTCCAAATGTCCTTCTTCATATTGATCAAAGTGATTACCCTGAAAAAACAAGACTACAGTTATTTTCAAAAGCAATAAATGCCAAAATTATAAATAATCTAATCCAACTAGTGGTTATTTTAAGCTTTTCATTCTTTTTCAGGAGACAATCAAAACTGTGCCACAATTTCAGACTTTTCTAAATCTATAAAAAACAATTTACTAGGAGTATAGGCCTAGTAAGAGGAATTCTATGATAAACATTGAAACTGCTAACTAAAACACTATCAACCATCTAGGATTATCATCTCCTTATCTGACTGATGATACCATGGAGATTGCAGAATCTTAAAAACGTCTGGGTGGCTCAGTTGGTTGGGGGTCACTCTTGGTTTTGGCTCAGGTCATAAATCTCACGCTCTGTGAGTTGAGCCCCACATGGGGTTCTGCACTGACAGTGTGGAGCCTGCTTGGGATTCTCTATCTCTGCCCCTCCTGTGCTTGCTCGCTCGCTCTCCTTCAAAATAAATAAATTAATTAACTGATTAATTAATTTTAAAAAGCCATGTTTTTCAGCTTTTCATAAACAATCTTGTACTAAAGAAGATAAATCACAATAGAAGAATGCAAATAAAAATCTGTACTATAATACTGTTCAATGTTGGTTACACTGCTTTTAAACCAAAACTGCTAAAACATTTGACTTTATATCAAGTGCTAACTCCCAAGGTTCCAAGAATCTAAAAACACAATCTCTTGACACAGTATTCTAAATACAGCTATTCCTCAAATGATCTGCCAAGAGAGATAAACATGCCTGTATAATACCATATTTGACCATAACCAAGCAAGCAGTCATTGCAACTAGAATAAGTCAAAATAGTTCAACTGAGGATAGGCGCAGACAACTAGGAAGTTCTCTCTAATCAGGTTTTCTCTGATCTCCCTACTCCATTCACAAATAATAGCTCATAACTGGCTTTAAAACAGAATATCAACTTTCTGGTTTCCTTTCTGTTACAAAAAAGAGGGCATGATGATATGTGAATCCTGAATTGACCTAAATCATAAGACGAAAGACCAGTCTAGCCTATTGTTAATTCAGTGTGTGGAGTGGTAGGACAATTTGAATGTTAACAAAATTTTACTTGAATAAATCTTAACCCTTGAACATATAATTTGCCACGCTGTATCAAAACTGCTAGGTTACTTGTTTCTCTCATCAGACTGTAAGGCCCTTAAAGAACAAGAACTAAATCTTGTTTATCTCTTACAACCCTAAAACTTAATATGGTGGCTAAAAAATTAGAGAACAAATTAGGTACTAAAATTGTATAGTAGTGATGAAAAAGTTCTAGAATTAGACAGTGGTGGTGATAATTGTTGTACAACGTTAATATACTTAAAGCCTCTTAACTGTAAACTTTAAAATAGCTAAAATGGTAACTCGTACGTTGTATGTATCTTAGCACAATAAAAAGGATAAAAATAAAAATAAAATTGTGTAGTAGAGTACATCCAAAAGAAGAAAGGAGTAACAGGACAGAAATAGGTTTTCCAAAGAAAAAAAGCAAATCTTAAAAATGGAGGAGCAGGCATTCCAAGAATGAGGAAAAGTAGGGGCACCTGGGTGGCTGAGTCAGTTAAGCATCTGACTTGGTTTTGGCTCAGGTCATGACCTCATAGTTTAAGGAGTTCAAGCCCCACACTTGGGTCTGTGCTAATAGCAGAGCCTGCTTGGGTCTCTCTCTCTCTCTCTCTCTCTCTCTCTCTCTCTCTCTCTGCTCCTCCCACAGTCTGTCTCTGTCAAAAAATAAATAAAACTAAAAAAAAAAAAGAATGAGGAAAAGCAATCAACAAATACTAAAAATTAAAAAATAGCTACAATCTCTGAAAATCTCTTAATTTCCAATATTTTGTCCAACAATCTCTGTAAAATTAACACTTGCCTCTTTAACTTCTAAAGCAACATTTAAAAGTTTGGAAACAATTACTTAAAAGGTGCTAATACCAACAATAACTGGATACTACTTTGAAAGTAAATCTCTAGAGAATTTAACTTATTTTGTTTAAGTTTACTTATTTATTTTTGAGAGGGTGCAGGGGGCAAAGAGAGAGAGGAAAAGAGAGGATTCCAAGCAGGCTCCACACTGTCATTGCAGAACACAACACAGGGCTCAAACTCAGCACCCTGCAATCAAGATGCCCTGTGCTTCACAAATTGCTAAACCTAGCTGGCTAAGTTTTCAAATCATTCTGGATCTATTAGACACAATACTAAACAGGATTAATAATACAGTCTGAGTCCAGAAACAGACCCATACATTTATGAATAACTTATCTGCAACAAAGGTGCAAGGATAATTCAATAGAGAAATAATAGTATTTTCAATAAATAGTGCTAGAATTCAGTATCCATATGCAAATAAATAAATAAATGAGCCTCAATCCATACTGCACACCATTAAAAAAAACCCAAAATGTATATCCTAAAATTATAAACTTTCTAGAAGGAAATATGTAGAAGAAAATCGTTGTAACCTTGGGCTAGACAAAGGTTTCCCAAGCTACACTGCCAAAAGTGTAACCTATAAAAGAAAAAAATTGAAAAACTGGGCTGCAGGGTGCCTGGGTAGCTCAGTCAGTTAAGTGTCCAACTTTTGATCTCAGCTCAGGTCTTGATCTCAAGGTTGTGAGTTCAAGCCCCTCAAAGGGGCTCCACACTGGGCATGGAACCTACTTATTAAAATCAAACAAAAAAAAACCACAAAACAAAATAACTGGGCTGGGAGAAAGTATTCACAACTCTCATACCTCACAGAGGATTTGTATTGTATTTCTAAAATATACAATAAACTTTCAAACACAATAATAAGAAAACACAATTTTTCAAGTCGGCAAAAGATTTAAACAGACACTTCACCAAAGATGATATACAGATGGCAAGTAAACACTCAACATCATTATCATTAAGGAAATACAAACTAAAACCACAAGATGATACCACCACACATCTATTAAAACAGCTTTTTTTTTTTTGAAGTTTATTTATTTTGAGAGAGAGAAAACACAAGCTGGGGAGGGACAGAGAGGAGGAGAAACAGAATCCCAACCAGGCTCTGTGCCATCAGCGCAGAGCCCAATGTGGGGCTCGAAACCACAAACTGTGAGATCATGACCTGAGCTGAGATCAAGAATCAGACACTTAAGCAACTGTGCCACCCAGGAGCCCCTCTATTAAAACAGCTTAAAAAAAAAAAAACTAACAATATTAAGTGCTGCAGAAATTGCATGGAAACTCTCATAGGTTGTTGGTAGGGTATAAAATGGTAGACACTTCAGAAAACAGTTTGGCAGGTTCTTCTAAAATTTAACACACACTTAACCTATCAATTCTGTCCCCAGGTATTTACCTAAGTAGAAGGAAAAACCTAAGTTCACAGAAAATCCTGTCTTGTGAATGTATGGAAACTAATCAACTGGGAAATGGATTAAAATGCTATGATACACCCATACAGTGAACCATTCCTCACCAATAAAAACAAACTAATATGAGCAGTAACACAGATGAATTACTAATGCATTACACTAAGTGAAAGAAACCATAGTCAAAAAGTCATTGTATAATTCCATTTATATGGCATTATGGGATAGGCAACACCAGAGAAAAGGAAACTGATCAGTTGTTGCCAGGGGCTGTATACTGACTGCACTAGTAACTATACTATACTTTGTTAAAATTCAATGACTTGTACACTAGGGACCCCTGGGTCACTCAGATGATTAAGGATCCGACTTTGGCTCAAGTCATGATCTCACGATTTGTGAGTTCAAGCCCTGCATCAGGCTCTGTGCTGTAGCTCAGAGCCTGGGGTCTGCTTAGGATTCTGTCTCTCCTCTCTGCCCCATCCCCACTTTCTCTCTCCCTCCCTCTCTCTCAAAATTCTGTCAAAAACACTAAATAAAAAGAACTATACACTAAAATGAGTGAATTTCCCCTGTATCTTATACTTTATTTTTTAAGTAAAAAAGCAAAAAGTCAATATTTCTACATCTCCCCTCTTAAAAATACTTTTTGAGCATTAAAAAAGTTTTAAGTCCTGTGCATAGACAGCTCTAGAAAACATAAGAAGCTGATACTAGAGACGAACTCTGAGAAAACTGGGTGCCTAAGAGACAAGAGATGAGAGGGAAGTTCTTTTGTTGTTGTTTTAAATGTTTATTTTTGAGAGAGAAAGATGGACAGAGCACGAGTAAAGAGGGGCAGAAAGAGAGGGAGACACAGAATCCAAACTAGGCTCCAGGCTCTGAGCTGTCAGCAGAGCCCAATGTGGGGCTTGAACTCATGAACCGTGAAATTATGACCTGAGCAAAAGTCGGACAGTCAACCACTGAGCCACCCAAGTGCCCCAGGAGGCTCTGTTTTTAACTGCATGTTTTTTCCTTTTGAATTTTATATTTAACAAATACCCTAATACTCAAATACTCTAATAGAAATCACAACCATTTGGTATTTATCTTTGAATGCTTAATACCATTCAAAATAAATTTCTGAAGAATTTAAAATGTTTCACATGCATTTTAAAGTGGTGTTGACTCAAAAATATTTTCTTTTTAAATGTTTAAACATAAAATGAAACCATGATTTCCGATTGAATATTTGAAACCTTTTTGAAAAAGCTTATACATCAGTGGCGCTTGATGGCTCAGTCACAGTTAAGCATCTGACTCTTGGTCTCAGCTCAGATCCTAATCTCACAGTTCCTGGGTTTCAGCACCCAGTAGGGCGCTGCACTGACAGTGCAAAGCCTCTTTGGGATTCTCTCTCTGCCCCTCCTGCTCTCTCTCTCAAAATCAATAAATACACTTGAAAAAGAAAAGGAAAAAATCTTATACATCAGATATAGCAGAGCACAAGCTCGGCTTTTTTTTTGGCCAGTCTTCTCAGTTACTGACATCAAAGTTGCTCTTATGATGCTGAGGGGTTGACTATTTAAAAAAAAAAAAAAAAAGACATCTACCCCAATCATCCACTACGTAATTCCAACTGTAATAAATTTCAATTTTTAAAAACTAATCAGTTTAGACAGAAAAAAATTAATAATCATAAAAGACACCAAACTATCTGAACTCAGAAATTTAAAAATGATAATCAAATGGTCTTTTCTATGAAACCAACAAATTTATATGCTAAAAAATACAAATTCCCTGCTAGTATTTCTGACTAATTCACCATCTGAATTAGATACTGTTTAGAAAAACTCAGACACTGTTTAACAGTTTACTCCTGTGGTCTTGCTACACAGTACATTTGTACCAGCTATCTTTTGAGTACCTATTAATAAGTATCAGGAGCTGTGTGCTTCACAGGCATGATCTCAACTAATCCTCTCAATGATCCAACACAAGGAAGATATCATTCATTATTTCCATTTTTAGATGTGGAATTCTGGGGTGTAAGTAAGAAATTGGCTCACTTACTTAAATAATAAAAGTAAGGAAGCCCAAATTCTAAACCCAAAGTCATCAACTTCAAAGTCCATTGTCTTTCTGGTATGTTACTTTGTGATTTTTCCCCCCCAGGAGGATGAGGCAGGAGGAAGAACACTGGGAGACAGGGTTCCAGACACATTTTTCATAGCTATTGCAAATTTTAAATGCAGATAATATTCACTGTAACACTTCTCTAATATATATTTAAAAAAAAACAGAAGCAAATGTCCAATAGAGGGAGAGTCTAATTTAATTCTATTAATACAACAATTAAGGAGTTACAATAAAAGTTTTAAAACTATGCAGAAAACAGGGTAAGTTTATATGGAAGGAGGAAGAAATCAAAACGGTAGCTCACTAATTACAACTGTGTAAGACTATGTGGACAAGAACTGAGTGTCCTGAAAATGTGACAGGAACTGATAAACATATCTGAAGAAAGATCTAACAAACATCTAAAGTTAATTTTTTATTTAAATATTATTTTAGTGATAGAAGTTGGCTTTAAACAGCCTAAAAAGAAATACTTCACAACTAACCATAACTAAATTAGTGAACTGAGATTACTTTTTAAGTTTATTTATTGTGTGTGTGTGTGTGTGTGTGTGTGTGTGTGTGTGTGTGTGTCAGAGACAGAGAGAGGGAACACAAACCAGTGGGGGAAGGGCAAAGAAAGAAGGGGACAGAAGATCTGACCCAGGGCTCAATTTCATGAACTGTGAGATCATGACCTGAACCCAAGTCAGACACTTAACTGACTAAGCTACCCAGGCACCCAGAAAGGAGATTACTTCTTAACATTTATCAGTATATGCTTGATATGCCACAATAAACAAATCAATTAGGTGCAACATTTGAAAAGTATCAAAACTGCTTATATGGGCATCTGGATGGCTCAGTCAGTTAAGTGTCCGACATTGGTTCTGGTCATGATCTCAGTTCATGAGTTTGAGCCCCGTGTCTGACTCTGCACTGACAGGTCAGAGCCTGGAGTCTGCTTCAGATTCTGTCTCCCTCTCTCTCTGCCCCTCGCCTACTTGTGCTCACTCGCTCCTCCCCCCCCCCCCCCCCCCCCCCCCCCCCCCCCCCCCCCCCCCCCCCCCCCCCCCGCCAAAGGGTTTACTTTTCGCTTTGAATCCATTTGTCCCTTTTGAATGTTGTATTAGAAAAGCAAAAAAAAAAAAAGAGGAAGGAATATAAAATTGACTAAACCTCAAGAGCACAAACTATAACAGTAATGGTGATGGTGGTGGTGATTATGATAATGGTGATAAATATAAATATTTTATTTTCTGCTTCTTTCTGCCCATATCCAATTTTTTTCAAGTTGTCCTGATGAACGCAGACTTATTAGATTTTTTTTTTTTAAGTAGGCTTCACCCCAGCATGGAGCCCAACGCAGGCCTTAATTCACAACCCTGAGATTAAGACCAGAGTGGAGATCAAGAGTTGGTGGAGGCTTGGGACACTTGGGTGGCTCAATCAATTAAGAGTCTTGACTCTTGTTTTTGGCTCAGGTCATGATCTCACACTTCATGAGTTCTAGCTCTGCATTCAGATCTGGGCTGGCAGTGCAGAGCCTACTGGGATTCTCTCTCCCTCTCTCTGTCTCTCCCCAGTTTGTACTCTATCTCTTTCTCTCAAAATAAACAAACATTAAAAAAAAATAGAAAGAAAGAGAGACTTAACCAACCGAGTCACCCAGGCATACCATTAGCATGCAACTCTTGTTCTTAGGGCCTTGGGTTTGAGCCCCATGTTAGGGGTGGAGTTTACATTAAAAAAAAAAAAAAAAAAAAGAGGGGTGCCTGGGTGGCTCAGTTGATTAAGCATCTAACTTCTTAATTTTTTTAAATATTTTTATTTATTTTAGAGAGGGGTGCCTGGGTGGCTCAGTCCATTAAGTGTCCAACTTCAGTTCAGGTCATGATCTCCCAGTTCATGGGTTCGAGCCCCGTGTTACACTCTGTGCTGATAGCTAGTTCAGAGCCTGGAGCATACATAGCATGTCTTCAGATTCTGTATCTCCCTCTCTGTCTGACCGTCCCCTGCTCATGGTGTCACTCAAAAATAAAAAACATTAAAAAATCATTTCTTCTGGAGAGAGAGAAACAGTTCAAGCAGGGGAAGAGCAGAGAGAGAAGGAAACACAGAATCTGAAGTAGGCTCCAGGTTCCAAGCTCTCAGCAAAGAGCCCAACATGGGGCTCAAACTCATGAACCCCAAGATCATGACCTGAGCTGAAATTGAGACTTAACCAACTGAGCCACCCAGGTACCCCCAGGATCCAACTCCGATATCAGCTCAGGTCATGATCTCACAGTTTGTGAGTTTGAGATCCACATCGAGCTCTGTGCAGAGCTTGGGATTCTCCCCCGCCCTGGACCCCCCTGCCCGCCCTGGACCCCCCTGCCCCCCCCCCGACCCCCCACCTCTCCTTCTGCCCCTCCCCCGATTGTGCTCATGTGCGTGCATGACAGCACTCTCTCTCTACAAACATTTAAAAAAAAGATCATTCTTTCTGAAAATAGTCAATATGGCCTTTGATTATGTGGAGTCCTCAAAAGGGATTTTAAGAGAAGTATTTCTGCTTTACCCTGCTTTCGAAATCTCATTTAGACTTCTCAAATCCCATCAGAACTAGGATGATCATAAAATGTATCAGGCAAACCAGGGCACTTTAAAAGTAAAAGGGAGAGGCGCCTGGGTGGCTCAGTCGAGTTTAGCACCGGTAAAATGCACTTGGCTCAAGTCATGATCTAGAGGTTCATGAGATGGAGCCCTATGTAGGGCTCTGGGATGACAGCTCAGCGCCTGGAGCCTGTTTCAGATTCTGTCTGTCTGTCTGTCTCTCTCTCTCTTTCCCCATCCCCCACTCATGCTCTGTCTCTATCTCAAAAATAAATAAACTATATTAAAAAAAAAGAGTAAAAGGGAGTGTTAAGACTAAATATGTTAGGACAAAAGACATAAACCACAACATAGTTATCCTAGTGAAAAGTCACAGATCCTATGTTAGAACATTTCTAAAACGTTTTTTTAATGTTTGTGTTTTTTTTTTGAGAAAGCATGAGCGGGGCGGGGGGCAGGGGGGCAGGGGAGGGGCGAGCGGTGCAGCGGGGGAGGGGTAGCAGAGAGAGGAGAGGGGACAGAGGATCCAAAGCAGGCTCTGCGCTGACAGCGGAGAGCCTGATGTGGGGCTTAAACTCATAAACCGTGAGATCATGACCTGAGCCGAAGTTGGATGCTCAACCAAGGTGCCCCCTAAAATTTACTTTTAATGACAACTGCTTGAAACACTTATTCCAATGCCTAAATCAACTCTTCCTTTCTACACATTATATGCTTTCATTGTTGAAATATAGTTTTTCATTTATGGTGATCAGAAATTTAAGTTCAGGGGCGCCTGGGTGGCTCAGTCGGTTAAGCCTCCGACTTCGGCTCAGGTCAGATCTCACATTCGTGGGTTCCAGCCTCGCATCAGGCTCTGTGCTGACAGCTAGCTCAGAGCCTGGAGCCTGCTTCCGGTTCTGTGTCTCCTTCTCTCTCTGCCCCTCCCCCTCTCATGCTCTGTCTCTCTCTGTATCAAAAATATATAAAACATTAAAAATTTTAAATAAATAAATAAATAAATAAATAAATAAGAAATTTAAGTTCAGGGGCTCAGGGCTGGCTCAGTCAGCAGAGCAAGTGACTCTCAGTCTCAGGGTTGTGAGTTTGAGCCCCACATTGGGTATAGAGATTACTAAAATATCTTTTTTAAAAAATATTAAGTTCAAAAGGATCAGACTAGAAGCAATTTCACTTAAAAAATTTTTTTAATGTTTATTTATTTTTGACAGAGAGACAGTATGAGTGGGATAGGTGCAGAGAGAGAGAGGAGGGAGACACAAGCCACCCAAGTGCCCCAGAAGCAATTTCACTTTAAAGAAAAAAAAAAAAGATCTTAAAATGTACACACATGTATATATGTACCCAACAGACTTTCCTTCAACTGCCTCTGTCTCAAAAAAAAAAAAAAAAAAAAAAAAAGCTTCAACTTGTGGTAGGTCTAATAATAAATGAATAGAACCTGGCTGACCTGCATGTCATTAAAATACACAGTGGCTCTAGTTTCTTATAGGTCAAGGATTCTGCTTCCAAGCACAGGACAAATGTGGAAACTTCTCTATTACAAATTTAGCTGTGATGATCATTTAAGTATAAATAGAGACAGGGACTGACCTACATTTATCCATAGAAGTGGAATCTTGTTATTTGCTAACCAGTGCTGATTTGGAAATTTATACAATCCCATAGGGAAAATTAAAACTAGAGAAGAGGAAATTATCAGGACAATTATTTAAAAATCACAACAAACAGGGGTGCCTGGGTGGCTTGGTTGTTTAAGCATCCGGCTACAGCTTAGGTCATGATCTCATGGTTCTATGGGCTAGAGCCCCATGTTGGGCTCTCTGCTGTAAGCTATCAGCATGGAGTCTGCATTGGATTCTCTGTCTTCCCCTCTCTGCCCTTCCCCACTCATGCATGTGCACTCTTGCTGTCTCTCTATCAAAAAATAAACATTAAAAAATTTTTGTTTAGGGGCGCCTGGGTGGCTCAGCGGTTAAGCATCCGGCTTCAGCTCAGGTCATGATCTCACGGTTCATGGGTTCAAGCCCTGTGTCAGGCTCTGTGCTCCAGGCTCAGAGCCTGGAGCCTGCTTCCGATTCTGTGTCTCCTTCTCTCTCTGACCCTCCCCTGTCTGCACTGTCTCTGTCTCTCAAAAATAAACAAAAAACATTAAAAAAATTAAAAAAAAATTTTTTTGTTTAATCACAATTAACATCGCATTATCTCAAATAACAAAACACAATATTTAAGACTTAAAGAGGTGATATACTCTTCCATCTAACAATGACTACTAAAATTTAACACTATTTTCCCCCAAAAATTAATGAAAAAATATTACTCATAGTCAAAGTCACTAAATCCAAGATATCTGATGAACAGTCAAATCAATTATTTAACACAAGGATTACACAGACTAAAGTTTTAAATCCTGTCTGACCTTTTCCATTTAAACTAGGTATGACCCAAGTTTAAAGTACTTTCATCTTTGGCAGTATAACATGCCACTCAATGCTAACCCTATCTTTTAGCACCTGGCTCTGGCTATTAGGCTGCATATTATAGATGTTCCTGTCTCTCTCCGCTTCAAATCTCTCCAAACAAAATTTATCTTTTGTACTGTATTTCAGATTATGCCCTTAGAGATTTTCTAATATCACTAAGAGGATATATTAATCATAGCCTAACCTTACAACTCAGGCAACATACTTGCTCATAATTTGGACTTTCTAATTTCAAAGTCATAATTTCAGCATATAATGATGCTGATTTTACCCAGCATAGACAAAACATGGCATGTTTAGCAGAGCCATACAGGATAGCTTCATATTCCATCTATGAAAAAAAAACAGTCTTCTTCTGTCACCAAATAAATAAGAAACTTTCAGCTCTGTCCCCTCTCCCCTATTCATTCCAAATAAACGAATTCTAGTATTATCCTAAACAATTCAGAAAGAAAATGTCTCAGGAGGAAAAACCGTATCCAAGAAGAAATGAACATTCTAGAAAATTATTGTGTCATTTTATTAGTATACCTAAAATTTACTTTCACTTAGAAAGTTGACAGAAACATCATTGTGGTCAACTCCTTAAAACCCCCAATTCTTCAGCATTGTTTTTGTAATCATACAGTCTGATTTACAATGGCTTTCAGTATACTATTATAAAACCAAAGATCTCTGAACAGAGACACCAGAAATCAAATCACAACTATCTGCTAGCTGTATCACCTTGGGCAAACTACTAAACCTCTGTCTAGGCCTAGGCTGGTTTCCTCAGCTGTGAAATCCAGATTATTATATGACAGCATTACTACATAGGTTGTGAGGTTTAAAGAGATACAAAATTATAATTAGTTTAATGCACTGTTGGGACCAGTCAATACCCAGAGGAAATTCCATTTATTAAATTTAATTCTACATAAATTGGTAGGAAAGATAATTGGCTAGCAATCTCAGCAAACAACTAAGAACTGAAAACATACTACACTGGGTCAAGGGTATGAGCATTCACATACTAGTCTAAAAATACAGGCACACCTGTTTGACATATCAAATTTTCTGGATAATTCAACTAGAACAAGAAAGAAATGGTTTAAAAAAAAAAAAAAACACAACACTGAAAAATTAGCAACTTTAAAAAACTCCATAGTAGAATTCAACCTTTTTAAGAAATGTGTGAAAAAAAAACAAACCCAGCAAACAATTCTTGAGGCATTCAAAAAGATAGGGAGACAACAGTTAAAGAATTTACCTTGGACCCAGAGTAACATATATTATTCCTTTTACCACTGGCTGGTATGATAGATCTCTATTCCGAAGTTTGACAGAACTCCTGCCCTAGTTCACAGAAAAACAAGTGTATGTACAATGTGTCACAGAAAAGGAAACTCACAACTAAAAGATGATTGATGTGATTATATACAATATGTAATAAAGTGAAATTATAACTGACTATAACACATAACTGAGATCTCTCTCAACTGGCTTTATAAGATATCAGAGAAAGTAACAGTTCAATCTAATAATCCATAGCACAGCAAAAAACTGAGTTCCCCCCCCCTCCAAGTCTACATTCTCCCCAGACTCTACCAAGCCTCTTAAAGACACCTGACCTTGGGGTGCCTGGGTGGCTCAGTTGGTTAAGTCTTCGACTTTGGCTCAGGTCAGATCTCATGTTCGTGGGTTCGAGCCCCACGTCAGGCTCTGTGCTGACAGCTAGCTCAGAGCCTGGAGCCTGCTTCAGGTTCTGTGTCTCCTTCTCTCTCTGCCCCTCCCCCTCTCGTGCTCTGTCTCTCTCTGTATCAACAATAAATAAAACATTAAAAATATAAATTTAAAAAAAAAATCTAGTTTAAAAAAAAAAAAGACACCTGACCTTACTTAACCATTAATTCAAATATCGGAGCAACTTCTAGGTGTATACCCTGGCTCAATGCTATATAAATGAATAAAAAGAAGACTTTGCATTCAAGGAATTCTAAGTCTGGTGTGATAAGATAAATTATAAGAAGTACACAGCAGGAAGTAAAAGCACAGTGATTAAAGGCTGAGACTGGTTCAAAAACTATCCAAAAGCTACCTCTTCAACTTGCCAGCCATGTGATCTGGCTAAGTTTTTCATTATAAAATGGGGGTAATAGGACCTGCCTTACTGGGAGATTACATGAGATAATGGTGCACACAACAGAGTAAGGACTGCATACTGTTAGCTGCTACTATTACAAGTAAAAGTGTTATTACTGAAATATTACAAAAATGCTGTGGGAGCACAGAAAATGGAATAACTAACTGCCTATGGAAGATGTCAGAGGTGACACCAAAACTGAGCTGAAGTACAGTAGTAGGAATTCCAGACAGTAAGAGTATATGCAAAAACAAGAATAATAAAAGAACCTAGTATGTCCAGATAGCAACAGAAACTGTAGTGGCAGGACAAAGAAGGGAAAAGGAGAAATACACCTGGGTGGCTCAGTCAGTTAAGCATCCAACTCTTTTTAACTTTTTTTTTAACCATTTATTTATTTTGAGAATGAGAGAAAGAGAGAAGGGGGGGAGAGAGAGAGAGAGAGAAAGTGAGTGAGTGCAGGAGAGGGGCAGAAAGAGAGGGAGAGAGAAAATCCCAAGCAGGCCTTGTACTGTCAGCACAGAGCCTGACATGGGGCTAAATCCCCAGAACCATGAGATCATGACCTGAGCTGATATCAAGAGTCGGACGCTTAACCAACCTTGCCACCCAGATGCCCCAAGTGTCCAACTCTTGATTTTGGCTCAGGTCATGATCTCAAGGTTTCTAAGTTCAAGCCCCCCAGCTGGCTCCGCTGTTTGGGATTCTCTCTCTCCCTCTCTCTCAAAATAAACAAAATGTTTTTTAAATGTTAAAATAGAAAAGAAAAAGATAAGGTAGTGAGTTTGAATTGGATACTTGAGAAAATCAGGAACAAGGAGCATTTGAGGTTCAAATTTGAGTTTTCTAACTGTATGGCCTCAATTTCTCTGATCCTCAATTCTCTCACCTGTAAAAAGGGAGAAATACCACCACCTCGTTTAAAAGGGTACTTAAGATCACATAAATATCTCTAAAACACCTTTCCTCAGGGCCTGGAATGTGGTATGTATCCAACAAATCGTAGCTGATGGTATCATCACTAGATATCACAGCAGTCAACTTTTGATGCTGTAGTGGTCAGGAATAAGTTTCTAGTACCCTAATTTGATAGTATCCAATAAAAGTACCATTCTCCTTCCCCACCTATCCTTTTTTTCTTGTTTCTTACCCTTTATGATGCTAACACATGGTCACTCAATAAATGCTTGGGAAATGGAATTGTCTGGTAGACCTATACATAATGAAAAGTCCAGCAAGAAGTCATAAATAGCCAAATTAAGTTTATAATACCAAGAGGTTTCCAGAAAAATATATATAATATTTAATGATAAACACATCAACTATCTCCTACCAGTTAACTGGTAGAAAATGCTGCCATGTATTAAAAAGAAGCAATGCTTTGCATGCTGTAGAGAATAACCAACACTCAACTCCTCAAAAAGAGGCCAATCTATATACCACAGCAGAAAAAAACGCTACAAAAAAAAATCAGAAGATTAAAGGTAAAAATCCAGCTCTGTATTAGGCAAAATACTTAAAATATCTGGGTCTCAGTTTCATCATCTCCAAAACAGAATTTCTACATAACCTACCTAGTTACTAAAAGAATTAGGTAAGAATGTGTATGAGGGCACTTATTAAACCATGACAGTATACAACTACACAACATTACCATTCTAATATCCAGGGTAGATGATTTTACAAAACTCCTGGTGTCTTAGTTCCCTAACTTCCTTTCCTATGATCCTGTCCTCCGCACTACTTTAGCCATTTCACTCTCATGGTCACTACCAATAATCTCGACCCTTCCATAATCTCTATTTCAAAACACTCTGCTCTCCCAACCACAACATTCTGTCCTTCCTGCTCATTCCCTCTAGTACCTCTACCTTAACAATTTTATTCTGCTTTGTTAATTAGAGTGTAATTAGCATATAATGTTGTATTAGTTTTGGGTGCATAATACAAGGATTCAAAAAGTCTATCTGTTACTCAGTGTTCATCAGGGTAAGTATACTCTTAGTACTTTTTATATTTTCCCCATCCTCCACCCATCTCCCATCTCTCTAACAATTCTCAAACCCCATCAGAGCCTATAATCCATTGGTCCAACTTTTCCCTCCACCCCAAGAGTCCTTAACTATCCCCCTACCAAGCTTAAAATCACAGTCCATTATTATAATCCTTCTCCTGCCCCCCCCCATCATCGTATTAATTCTGGTTAATGGAGACTGGTTATCACAGCTTTAACTGTATATATTAACACATCTAACAAAATTGTATCTGAATCTTCAAATAAGAAAAACTGTTTCAATGTCTATCCCCCATTTAAACACCTTAAATAGGTAGGACATTCCAGCTTAGAACATTAAAATAAAATTTGCTTTTGGAGCCTTAGCTTTTACTTTTTACCCTATGCTCAATGATTTAATCACTGCCAGCGCACACCCACGCACACACCAACAATTCTACTTATTCCATTTCCATACTCTTCTCCTGGCTATTTTATCCAACTGAATCCTTCCCATTCTTTTCCTTGCAAAGATGCAATCCTATCTTTCAAGATCTAGCTTAAATGCTAATTTCTTCATAAATGCATGCCCAACTATCCCACTTTAAGGGTTCTCTCATTTACTATGAATTTTGGATTTACTTAGTATACTATTCATCTGATAATCATGCTGGCCTTATGAGTAATAGTTAAATATTATTACTTTATTATCTCTCAATCTAGAACAAAAGTTCCCTGAAAAACACCACTTATTAACAAAGTTTCCTCCACAAACATACACATACTTCTTAGCACAGCCACTATTCAAGTATTATTTTATGAACAACCTTTTTAAAAATAAGTATATACTAGAAAATATTCTGAAGGTAAACATAACCCTCGGTATCTCTCGTGCAGATGATAGCCTTCAGTAGTTATTACACCAAATATATTTTCAATCATTCTTGCTCCTTTTAAGATACCTCATAATTTTACTTATACATTTACTCATAGCAAGGGAAATTACTGACACTACAGCATATAATCCATAAGCATCAGATTAATTTTTTTTTTGAGAGAGAGAGAGAGAGAGAGGGAGAGAGAGAGCGCGCGCGCGCACATGAGGGGGGAAGGGGCAGAGAGAGAGAGGGAGACACAGAATCCTAAGCAGGCTTCAGGCTCTGAGCTGTCAGCGCAGAGCCCAATGTGGAGCTGGAACTCACAAACCAAGAGATCATGAACTGAGTCAAAGTCAAGTCACTTAATCGACTGAGCCATCCAGTTGCCCCCCCCCAAGCATCAGCTTTAGCTTCTTGTATACTCCAGATATAAAATATCGAATTAGGGGCGCCTGGGTGGCTCTGTTGGTTAACCCTCCGACTTCGGCTCAGGTCAGATCTCACGTCCGTGGGTTCGAGCCCCGCATCAGGCTCTGTGCTGACAGCTAGCTCAGAGCCTGGAGCCTGCTTCCAGTTCTGTGTCTCCTTCTCTCTCTGGCCCTCCCCCTCTCATGCTCTGTCTCTCTCTGTATCAAAAATAAATAAAACATTAAAAAAATCGAATTAATTTCTTGATTCTTGATCAGTACTATCTACAAAAAGGATGAAAAAGTAAACCTCTCCTCCCTAATCAACACAGGGAAAATGTTACCTGAACCAAAAGACAGAGGAGTACTGACTTCCCCAATGATCATTATTTAAAACAGCAGTCACAAGACGCTTGGGAGGCTCAGTCAGTTAAGTGTCAGACTTCTTGGCCCAGATCATAATCTTTCTGTTCCAGAATTCGAGCTCCGAGTCAGGCTCTATGCTGACAGTTCAGAGCCTGGAGCCCATTTCAGATTCTGTGTCTTCCCCACCTCCCCAGAGTCTCTCTGTCCCTCCCGCCCTCTCCCTCTCAAAAGTAAATAAACATTAAAAAAAAAAAAAAAAAGCAGTCACAAAACATGATCAATGACATTTTCCTATTACAACTTTAAATCTGAAGAGCTACTTTGTATTTTGATTCCATACAACAGAGAGAAAATTCAAATTCCTCTTTGAAATCAATGTAATTGTCAGAGTGAGAAGGATGATAAACAATAATTGGAACTTCATGAGATGAGACCAAATTAATATTACAAAGACACACAGCTCAAGATATGTCTTACCTTGGCACTGTGGGTAAAAATATAAATTAAGCAGGGACGCCTGGATGGCTGCTTGATTTCAGCTAAAGTCATGATCTCGTGGCTCACGAGATCCAGCCCCGCATCAGCCTTTGCACTGACTGTGGAGCCTGCCTGAGATTCTCTCTTCCTCTCTCTCTACCCCTCCCCTGCTCAGGCTCGTGCTCTCTCGCTCTCTCAAAATAAATAAACATTTAAAAAGTTAAGGCAAATAACAGGAAACTACTAGTTGGGCCCTAATTTTAATTTCTTACTAGCAATGGCACTTACTAAAATATTATGTGCTAAGGGCATCTGGGTGGCTCTGTCAGTTAAGCATCAAGACTCTTCACTTTGGCTCGGGTTAATTTCACAGTTCTGAATCCAAGCCCCACATCAGGCTCTGAGGTGGCTGCTTGGGGTTCTTTTGCTCTCCATCTCCCTGCCCCTTCCCAGCTCAAGCTCTTGTGCTCTCTCAAAATACATAACTAAAAAATAATTTTTACATAAAAAAATAAAATATTACATGCTATAACCTACATACAATGCCAAAGCAACTTTAATTACTTTTCCTTCCATAAATTCCTGTATTAAGTATAGGATACCAAACACCATTTGTTAAATCCCAAAGAAATCATTTAGTATAAGCATGACAATAAAATATATTCTTTCAGCTGGATATATTTAAATTTTTGCATTGACTAATACAATGCAGTTAAGCACACTGGATTAGACTTCTATAGTTAAACAGACAATTCACTTTTTATAACTGGAAAATCATTACAACATCTTCTGGTATTTGCTGCAATATCAAATCAATGACTTCTTTCAGTATTTGTGGTGCTCATTTGTAATTCCTCTGGTAATTAACCATGAGTCAGCTTTCACTTAATGCTAAATGGCAATGCTAATATGAAAAAAGACTTAATGCCAGACACACAATCAAAAGTACCAAGCTGTTTTCAGGAAAGGAATTTTAACAGAATTCAAGAACGGGATGTCAACCTCAAGCTGGAACCCATTTTCATTAGTAAAATATTAGAAATGTATTAAGTCATAAGAAAAAAGATGAAATCTCTACATGGGTTTCAAATACATAATTCAAGATCTCATGAACTTCTATTCCTTTCTTTTCTTTTTTTTAACCAAACTCCACGCCCAACATGGGGCTTGAACTCATTACCCTGAAATCAAAAGTTGCATGCTCCACCAACTGAGCCTGCTAGGTATCCCGGAAAATGGTAATCTTGACAAGAAAATCCCGTCCATTTTTCATTTTATCATGTACCCAAATAGATAGAAATTATATAAAAATATATCTCATCTACAAAGCAGCAGAATCAGAATAACTAATGATATAGATCTTTTAAAAATGAAGTCATAATTTCTAATTCTGGTTATATAACATAGTATTTTTTAATTAATAGTTTATTGTTTATAGTATTTTTTTTAAGTTTATTTTGAGAGAGAGAGAGAGTGAGTGTGCATGCACACACGAGCAGGGAGAGAATTCCAAGCAGCCTCTGTATTGTCAGTGTGCTGAACCCAGGAACTTTGAGACCATGACCTGAGCCTAAAACAAGAGTCGGATGATTAACTGACTGAGCCACCAGGGACTCTGTTTATATAATTTATCATAAAGGACTGAGAAAATGTGATAAAAGAATCCCTCTGTAGTAGTCTAATGAGAACTGGGTGATATGTATAGGATAAAAGGAAGGAATATAACAAAGAAACCTATTTTTCTATAACATTGATGGCACGAGAACAGCCCTGTAAATAATCAGCCTAATACTATATTCCTCCAGATCTGTTCCTTCTTTGTCTCCCATGGCTACTTTTAAAACAAATAAGCATACATCACATGAAACCCTGTGATCACAATTCTTGCCAACCCCATTCTTCCTCCAATGCAACTCATAAATGTCTTTATCTGTGAGATTTTCCCCTGAAATGTCCCTTTCCAAATACCTTGAATATATATGCTGTATCCTTCAAATCACCACCAGAGAGCTTTCCCTTAAGCTGACCTTACATGGTAACTCTTGATCCCTTGAGAATATACTAATGAAAAATTTTGCACTAGCTAATAACCATGCCAATTTACCATCAGTATTTTGAAACTGGTACAGCCTTGGTTCCAATCCTTTCCACCTATCATAATACGTTGAGAAAGGGGAGTAGTAATGATTCTGCATAAGTTTTAGTATCTCAAGCAAAGCAGACATGGATTCTCACAGCTAGTGGCATCTCTTCCAGAGGATGGGAGACCCAGGAAACAGATATTAGAACACTTGCCCACGTGTCATCTCTGGCGTGTCTGCATCAAAATGCAAACTTTATTACAAGACACCACCACAGAAAGTATACTAACATGGTACCTGAAAACTGTAACCTCACACTTAATGGTCTCAACCTCAGAATTACCTGAAGGTCACATCCTGGTATCATATGTGAAACACCTAGAAGAATCCTACGAACATACTACATAAAAGTAATACATAATTTATTGCTATTTGCCACTATGATTACTTACACAGATTGTACAAAATCCTTGGGTAATTTTATTTTTATTATAAACTTTAAGATAATATTTCTCTCATTTTTTATTACTCAATGATCTATTATCATAGCTCTTTTTCATTAGAAATCTAATGCAGAATATATTCAGAAGAAAAAGTAAAGAGAGGCTACTTTAAATCACCAGTCCTCTGCAAGAACACAAACTAAAGGACGTATTTCCTCATAGCATTCAGCAGCGTCACCATTAGTAGCTGCACAACCACTAAATACTGAGCAGATCTTAACACCTTATGGTTGCACATCACTGTGTAAATGAAACTTTCTTTAGTGAACCTGTAATTCAAAGTACTGAATACACCTATATCTTAAATTATGCTATATATTTTCCATTAGTTTGTGTTAACACTTCAATCTGTGAACAAATATGCCTTAACCTGGTTAATGTAGGCAAAAGTCATGTCTCATTCAGAAATTGAGGTCAGATCCTTAAAGGAGTAGTCAAAAGTTAACATTAAAAAAAAATAAATAAACACATCAGCCTAAATTCCAAAGAATTCCAAAGGTTAAAAATAATCACTTAAAAAGACCACACAAAAGAATGTCTAAACTAAAATAAGTTAATATGCCCTCTATGAGAGTATAACTCATCACTGTCAGAAGTCTCCTTAGAAGCCCTTGGGAGACCAAGAAACAGATCTGAACAAAAGAGAACACGGTAAAAAGTACTTGGGTAATCTCTCTAAAAGCTCACTTATTCTTTGTGACCTAGAAGTTTACCCTCCAATTTGATGACTCAAATTACAGTTATATAAAATATCTAATTACCAGTAGAGATAATGATCATGAGCACAGGTTCCAGAGTCCAAAAGCCAAAGTATGACTCTAGGCTTTGCCATTTATCCACTATTTGTAGTTGGCCAGCTATCTTTCTGTGCCTTAACTGCCACATTTGAAAATGGGTGGTAACAGTACCTACCTCATAGGGTTACTTTAAAGATTATGGGCTAATACACATAAAGCCTGTAGAATGGTACCTATTTATTACTAAAATGAAGTTATCGGGGCGCCTGGGTAGCTCAGTCAGTTAAGCATCAGACTCTTTGATTTCAGCTCAGGTCATGGTCCCAAAATTTGTGGGTTTAAGCCCCGCTATCAGCATAGAGCCTTTGTGAGCTTCGCTCCCCCTCTCTCTCTGCCCCTCACCTGCTTACTTATGTACTCTGACTCTCTCAAAATAAGCAAGGTTGAAAACACAAAACAAAAATAAAATAAACTTAGTGAAAATGTTTAAATGTACGTCCCTGATAATGATTACTCCTTATATGCATAAGAAGAGCTCCAGGTGGCATACCACTGTTAATTAAGCTCTTCACTATATTATACAAAACACCTTTGAGACTTCAGGTGTTTACAAATAAGTGAATCCACTTCTGACTCAATATTAAGTTCAAGATACTATAAACTCTCCAAAATGTGCGCTTGATGGTAAAGTAGCAAAAAGTGAAATTTTATACTTCTAAATTATCTTGCCAAATTAAAGGCAAAGAAAACGATAGTCATCTAGAACTTAACAGAGAAGATGCACAGAAAAATTTCTAGTGCTGTAAGAAGATCTGTTTAAAGCAACAGGATCTATGCACTTTGTTTGGAAACCTACTTGCGATTTGTTTTCAAGTGTATTCAATGGCTTCACCTCATTTATCACTTAAAACCTTAAAAGGAGGCCATATTTAATTTTGAATAACCCAACCTTGAAATTTATTTCAGGTATACTATCTATATTCAGAAGCACACTATTACACTTCCTTTCAATTACTTTAATTTAAAAACTGTATTAATGAGAATCAATCTTTTTCCTTTCACCAAAATATCCAGAAAAAGATATATTAAAAAAAATTTTTTTCTATTTTAGAGAAGAGAGCAGCAAAGAGGGGCAAAGAGAGATTAAGAATCTTAAGCAGGCTCCATGCTGAGCATGGAGCCTGACAGGGGCTTGATCCCCTGACCCTGGGACCATGACCTAAGACAAAATCAGCAGTCGGACACTCAACAGACTGAGCCACCCGGGTGCCCCATTTAAGTATTTAAGTATCCATTTAAATGGATACTTTTTAGAAACATTACTACAATAATTTACAAAAGTTGTAACATCTTATAATTGTCTAAAAGATTTTCATTCCCAATACCCTATTTTATCTGTAATATTAGGACATCTGAATTTTTAAGAACCAGCATTTTCCTCGCTGACCCAATACTGCAGGAGTTGATTATTCCAACATACAAGCAGGAAATAAACTTCAAAGAAACGTACTATCCTCAAAGGACTACCAACCAGGTTTTACATAAACCCAACGGAAGCATGAGAGAAAGGACTCTTACTTGACAAGGTAGAGGCTTTCTCAATTTTTTCAGGTGACAGCACTCATAATCTGCTATCCAGTTTTCAAATTCTTTCAGGGCTCTGCAAATGCTGTTTAAGCCTGCTGAACTTCTGGTGTTGACAGCCATTTCCCCTCATAGCTTAATTGTCCATATTATCTATTTTCAATTGTATTAGGTCACCTTGAAATTCTCTCCTCTGAAAAGCACTTGACGATCTTAGTTAACAACGTGTCTCTTTAAAAATTAACCAATAAAGCCCACACATTTTTCTGCCTACTCACGTTTTAGGATTCTCCCTAAAAAACAATCTTTCTCAGGAATCGAATGGCTATATAGGAACGGCTTCAACTTCCCTGGACCTGCATTATATTCTTAAAACACCTTGAGATCCAGTTCGTGCTGCAGCTATTCAGCAGGTGCATGATCACAGGGCTTTTCAGCACCCCCAGATCCCTTACTGCTGCAAAACTTCTCAACAAGCGTTCTACACGCACTGGACTGTTAACAGTACTGGTTTAACTGCTTCACCTGTTTATTTACCAACCCACTCATTTCAGGGAATTTCAAATCCTTTAAATCGCCTTCTGAAACACATCTAGAGTATCCCACGATGATACTCAGAGAAAAGATCCGCAGCGGGATAAAAACTTCAGTTCTGATGTTTCTCCCCTGACCCAAATTGCTGTTGCCAGGAGATGCGGTAGTAATGCGGTGGTGTCTTTGAGACTCCAAGGATGTACTTTACCCTAGAAATAGCCAACCTCTACTAAATCCCTTTCAGGCGCCGAGATTTCTGCGGGAACAATGCTCAACGGAAAGGTATTTTAAACACCCGAAAGACGAGTTATTCTAATTCGGCCTTTATTTATTTATTTATTTATTTATTTATTTATTTATTTAGGCTCAATAATGCCTGCCATCACGAGGACATTTTTCCATACAACGTTTGCAACTAAAGGAAGAAAAGCAGCAGCTTGTGGCGCTAATTATCACACGCTTAGGAAGTCCATTATCATTACGCTTCTTAAAAATCGTTCGAGGTCGGACGGGGGCCGGGCTTATTACGCCGACCACAGTCCGACAACGGACTGTTTTCCAAGCAAAACTAACGGCCTAATAACAACAACAAGGTTTATGCCCGGAGAAATCGCAATGTTTGACCAACCAAGACGGCGTCGGGTAACTAAAGCACCCTCTTCCACGGGAAGAAATGAAAAGACAGACAATGAAAGGGATTTATCATAGTGAGGATGGACGAAGGACGACCCCAAGCTGAACCGAGCGAGCAAAACCCAGGGTTTCGGGAGCCCGGGTATCAGCAACAGCGTCCCGAAGCCCCCCCCACCCCCCCCCCCTCCCCCCCCCCCCCCCCCCCCCCCCCCGGAGCCCGCCCGGCGCCTCTGCAGGCTGGGCGGACCCGAGGGGAGGCCAGTACCCGGTCCGGGCTTCCGAAACCCGCCCAAGCAGGCCGAAGCCGCCAACCGGGCGGCCCGAGTTTAACAGGTAAAAGAATACGAAGTGAGAGCAGACGCGGCCTCGCCTCAAGCTCGGAGGCCCCCTGGAAGAATTGAGAGGCGGGAGCAGAGCGAGCCGGTTCGTAATCCGGAACGGAGCCTGAAGGAAAAGAGCTGGGAGCGGGGGAGGAGGAGGTCCCGGCTCGGCCAGCGCCTTCCCGGGTCCTCGGCGACGCCCGTGTTTACCTGAAAGTCTCGGTCCTCGTTGAAGCGGGAGAAGCGGTCCGCCATTTTGCCGCCTTCGCTCCTCTCAGGACGAAGCTCTCCGGTTCGCTCCTTCCCTCCCGCGACACCCGCCCCCTCGCTCGCCTCCCCAGTTCCCCGCCTCCTCCCACGCCCACCCGACGCGCGCAGGCGAGGGAGGGAGGAAGCGAGAAAACGCGTCCAGAAGGGAGCCCCTCCGGCGCAGGCGCCTTTCGGCCCTGGAGGCGGAACCTTCCCTTAAGTCCCCTCTCGTCTCGCGGCCCAGAGCGACCCCGGCGGCCGCGCGTGCGCGTTCGCGCGCGAGAACGGCAAGAGCTTCCGGAGAGAAAGGTCATGGGGCCACAATGCGCTTGGGTCCGGATGTTTTCCACCTGCTCGCATCTACGAGTGCGGTGTATTTTCTTACCCTCTTGTTTCCCTGTGTGTACAGACGCTCATCCTCAGCTCTGGTCACTAAATAGCAACGCACTGTAGTGGTTGAAAGCGCAGAATTGGGAACCGGACTAGCTCCTTTTGAATCCTGATTTACTCAGGACTAAGCGGCTAACGAGATAGGAATGAGACGTTCTCTCATAGGACTTACGTGGCAGTGAAGAAAATCAGATAAATAGTAAAATATTGACATAATTTTAAATACTAACGAGTGCTACAAAAAAATAAAACAAGGTGCAGTGCATTTCTGAGGCCTCTGAAATGATCTGTGACCTTAGGAACAGCAGGGAGCCGCTCGCTTAGAGCAAAGGGAAAGTTAGATCTAAAGGCCCCTTAACTGTTAGGAGTTGGCTTTTTTAAAAATGTTTATTTATCTTGAGAGAGAGAGAAAGTATGGGCTCACTAGCAGGGGAAAGGCAGAGAGAGAATCCCAAGCCGGCTCTGTGCTCTTCTCGCATAGCCCGATTTGAGGCTCGGTCCCATGAACTGTGAGATCATGACCCGACTGGAAACCAAGAGTTGGATCCTCAACTGAGTCCCCCAGGTGCCCCAAGAGTTGGCAGTTTTAGGAGATTGTTAGAGTAAATATTTTTCAGTAGACCAACGTCGATCCAAGTCAACTAAAGCTCTCTGGGTTTCAGTCTCTTTTTATAAATAAGGAAATTAAAGTTGGTAATCTCTACTGCCCATGACCGGTAATGACTTTGTGTGGGTTATGAATCAGATTTTTCCGTCCTATGGCTTTCCTGAGGACCCCACCCAGCCCTCCAGCTCCTTTAGCCAAGATACATAAAATGTAGGAGAGGTATGAAAATGTCCCTGCTTTTGAAAAGCATAGTTGCCAGAAATCATAAATGAAAAAAAGCTTTTACTGAGAGTCAAGTGGAATATAAATTTTTGGAAGAAGGATATGAATCTTCTATTCCTTTGTTACCCTCTGCCTCACCCAACCCCAATCCAAACAAATTACAATTTTAAACTGTGAAAAGAACTCTCTATATAAGGAGAGGCAGAACACAGAATGAAAACATTGTAAAAAGACTTGAGGGTAAAAATGTGGCAGGTTGAATCACCTAGATACACCCCCTTCTCCTTCTCCCAAACACTAGAATGACAAAGGATGAGAAGGGCAGTAAACTCACATGGACAGAGACCTGAAGAAGGGACAACAGCAGGCAAGAGATGTCAACAAATTTTGGAAGCTGGAGGGGTTCCTGGATGGTTAGTCGGCAGAGCGTGCAACTCTTGATCACGCATTGTAAGTTTGACCCCCCCCAATGAGTCTAGAAATGACTTAAAAATAAAATATCTTTTTAAACTTTTTTTTTTTGAGAGAGAGAGAGCTTGAGCAGGGGAGGGTCAGAGAGAGATGCTCTGAAGACAAGCTCCAGGCTCTGAGTGAACTGTCAGCACAGAGCCCAACACGGCCTTGAACCCACAAACTGCGAGATCATGATCTGAGCCGAAGCCAGACACTCAACTGACTGAGCCACCAAGGTGCCCCAAAAATAAAATACTTAAATAAAAAATTTTTTTGATAGGCAGAGAGCATAACTAGATGGAAATGGCTTTAGTAGAATAAAAAAAAAACATCACTGGAGTGAGGAAGCCAGGAAACTAGCTAACTAATGCTAAGGTGTACCAGAAAGACTCATCAAAAACTGGAATCACCAGGTGCCAAGATGAGAGTGTAGATGGAGTTGGAAACAGGGCTGGTTACTGTAAGATTTAATAGATGGAGTTAGAGATAAGGGGAAAGAAAGAGACCAAGTTATGGAGCCAAGAGAGCCTTTATTGGGATCTGCGATTCCCCGGGGCGAGGTTCCGTGACTCCGGGAGTGGAGAGTCAGGGAAGTGGCTCCTGGTACCGGAGGGACGAGCTATTTTATGGGTGAAAGACTTCTGGTCCGGTCCTGGGAGGGCAGACCACCAAATAAGGGCATTTCAGGGACGTGGTGGGGTGGGATAGGTCGCCTCCTCCGGGACATTCCAGATCTGGAGGTGAGGGGTGGGGGGTCGTCGGTGCCCAGTGTTTTTCTCCACAACAAAATGGCCGCTCAGTCACCATCTTAAGGTAACTCTTACAGTTAAAAGGCAGTTTAGAAAGCAGACTCTAAATCCCTTTGTCCTCTGGAAAGATGAAACAAGAGGACTTTAACATTTCTGGCACAGGTAAGGAAAGAAGTATGATGCTGAAAGTGAGAAGATTTGGTAAAAGCGAACATTCTGGCCTTTTTCCAGCTTAGTGAAAAAAGAACCTACACATACCAAAAATGGAGTGGGGGTGGGGTCTGCCCAACATATAAAGGTCATATTCCAGCCCAGATATCCCACAGAGAAGTCCATCATTCCAGAAGCCTCATCCACACAGTTTCCACTTAGCTATTACATATGGAAAGCCAAAGATAACCAGACATTGGAAGGAACCTGTAAGACAGACACTGCCTCCCCAAAACAAAACAAAAAACAGCAAGAGAAATTCAGAGGGACCAGAGATAATGGAAATAAGAAAGGAAGCCATCAAAAGAATTGTAATCAATATCCACAGAAATATGAGATTACCTCAGGAAACAAGGGACCACATCAGGAAGCATTGGATACCAAAAAAAGAATATTCAGAGATTAAGAACTGTTGAAAGTTAAAATATCTTAAGCTGAAATGAAAAATTCAATAGAAGAGTTAGGACATAGTTGCAGAAATCTCCCAGAAAACGAACAACAAGACACCCTGGCCCAAGCCATCTTTACTTACTCCTTCATCATTGCACGCGCAACTAAGTGTTTGGCCTCCACCCTGACCCCCTACCATCTTCAAAGGAGCTATGGTAATACGGTTTCAAGGTCAATTAGGTCACATTAGTCCTCTGCTGAAACCACCCGGTCAGTGGCTTTCCCCATCATTCACATCAAAGGCCTCTATCACCTGACCTCTCAGACCTCATTCCCCTCTGCCCCAGGTGTCCCTCCTCGGTGGGCACACTGACGGCTCTTGCTGTCCCATGATCCTTCAGGCCTGCTCCTGCCTCAGCCTGCACCACTTAGGGGCTAATGTACATGCTGTTCTTTCTGCCTCATTCTTTCCAAGATATCTTATCCATGTGGCGTGTCCCCTCATCCTCTGGTCTTTATTCAAATGTTAGTTTGTCAATAAGATCTTCCCTGATCACCCTACTTAAAATCACAGAGCTCAGTACTCTGAACTTCCTAGCCTCTATCCCTAATTTTCTCTTTCTCCATAGTAGTTACCACTCTCTAATATGTACTGTAAACTCCATGAGAGCAGAAGTTTTTTCAGTTCTGTTCCCTTCTATATCCCTAGCACCTAGAATAATGAATGACACAATATAGCCACTCAATAAAGTTTTTTTGAATAGATGAGAAGAAAAATAGGAAAGAACAGATAGGAAAACGTAAGTATCAATCCAATATCTGAATAACAGAGTTTCTAGAAAGAACAGGGGGGAAAAGAAGGAAGGGCATATTGAAGAAATAACATATAAACATTTTTTGGTTCTAAGGGCCTGAGTGTCCAAGTTGACAGGGCCCAGCACAATGGATGGAAAAACAGCTTGCTACCTGGTACAGCACTGTGAAATCTCAGAACACATGGGATAAAGAGAAGTCCTTACGGCTTTCAGAAGAAGAAAAGTAAGTCATGTATGAAGGATTGGGAATTCGAATGATCTTGGATCTCTCCAAAATACCTCACTAAGGGGTAATTCCCTGGAAATTCTGAGAAGAGAGTTTTGAACCTAGAAATCTATATCTACTTACCCACCCACCCGCCCCCCCCCAAAAAAGAAGGAAAGAAAACACAAACCTTTATCCACCCAAATCATTACTCAACTATGAAAGAGGAAAATGACATTTTTGACCTGCAAGCTCTCAAAAGAAATCTATTTTCATGAACTCTTTCTCTGGATGCCACTAAAGGATGTTCTACAGCAAATTGAAGGAGTAAAACAAGAAAGAGAGAGATTTGAGGTCCAGAAATCAAATCCAGCCTAGGAAGAAGTGAAGAGATCCTGGGGTAACCATGTGGAAGCACTCCAGAATGACTAGTGTGCAGCAGGCCTGAAAACACCCCATCCAGATGAAAACAGGAGGACACAGGAGGACAGAGGCCCCAGGAAGGTTGCTGGCCAACCAGAAAGAATACTGCTGGAATATTAGTGGGTCCGAAAGAGACATTTCCGTTTCTCCCAAGTGTATAGAGGGGGAAGTCAGTGACAAGAATATAGAAAATGATGGAAAGAAAAAGAAAGAAAGGAAGAAAGAAAGAAAAGAAAGAAAATTAACTTCAAGGGAAAATACTATAAGGAAAAAAATTTTTTTAAGATTTCATTTTTTTAAGCAATCTCCACACCCAACATGAGGCTCGAACTCACAACCCCAAGGTCAAGAGTCACACACTCCACCAACTGAGCCAGTCAGTTCTACTTTATAACATGGCTTAACTGTGAAAAATATCTACAATCACAATAATATAGAAACTGAATATTGGGCATCTGCTGCCTCAGTTGTTAAGCATCTGACTCCAGCTCAGGTTGTTACCTCCTAGTTCATGAATTCAAGTCTCCACTTCTCTCTTGCTCTCTGCTTCTCTGCCTCTCTCTGCCCTTGTGGGATTCTCTCTCTCTGCCCCTTCTTCACAGGTGCCTTCTCTCTCTCTCAAACAACAGCAGCAACTGAATATTGATCTAATAAAAATGTTTAACAAAAGTATATAGTGAGGGTATAGGAAAGGAAAGGGGGATAGTTTGAACAACCAAACGCGAAGTAACTGCTTGAGCTAAAGCTGGACCCTAAAGGGGGATAGTTTGAAAGATTTAAGTCTTCTTCCATAATGGGAACTCAATAGATAACGTCTACATTTTAAAAGAAATCAAGAAATAATCAGTATGAGCATATTATTTAGAATGAAGAAATATTGGACAGAGGCATGATTTTAAAAATAGGAAGAGAGAGCTAAGAGAGTTGAAAGCAGCTGCTCAAAATAATAATTAGGGGTGAGATGACTTCTTTCATAAAAAGTCACGCAGAATAGTATATGTGCTGCTGAAGTGAGCATGCAGAATAGTTTGACTTTTTAGCCTATGGAGATATATTACTTCAATTAAAACCAAAAATTTAATTTGGTGATTTAAAAAATCCACACCAGCCAATTCTCTATTCTTTCACTTATTGGAGGGATAAGGCAACGTAGAAAAGAGACCACAGAGAGACACACAGAGAGAAAGAGAGAGAGAGTATGTGTGAGTAGGGGAGGGGTTAGAGAGAGAGGAAGAGAGAAAAATCCCAAGCAGGCTCCACCATGTCAGCACAGAGCCCTACTCAGGGCTCAATCCCATGAACTATGAGATCATGACCTGAGCCGAAATCAAGCATCAGACACTTAACTGACTGAGTCGCCCAGGAGCACCTCAGATTTTTCTATATTTGGTCATGAAGAATAGTTCTAGGTATTTTGAAAGTTTATCCCTATTTAGCAGCCTTTCGGGGGGGGGGGAGCTTACTATGTGCCATGCCTGCACCATGCTAATAACTTCACATGCATCATCTCTTTTGGTGCTCACAGCTGCCCTATGATGAAATAGGTACTATGACTACATTTTTTCCCATTTTCCAAGTGAAGAAACAGGCTTATATGAATTTGCCCAAGGTCAAACTCCTGGAAAGAGGTAGACTCTGGATTCAAACAAGGTCTGCCAGGGTCAAGAGCCCCACTTCTGAACCTCTACTCTCTCTACTAGACATTTGTTCAGTGGGAACCAGCATGGGGAGAGACCAGCACTGCGAAGGCTGAAGCAGATGTGGGAACAGGAGAAGGGCGGGGCACTGAAGGCAAAGGAGGAAGGAGCCCCGACAGAAGGCCCTCCTTTCCTCCAGATCTCCCCACCCCTCCCCTCACCCAAGGTCAGATGCCTGGTAGCAAAAGTGGGACTGATCTAGGAAGCCCGGCCTGCCAGAGCGTAGGGTCAGTAAGCAGTGACAGAGGGCTGTGTAGGAGAGGGAGAATACCTTTTCCCCTACCTTCTTAAGTTCTCCACTGGAACCCCTGTAACCAAAGGTAGATTAACAAGAGAAAAGCGTACAGATTTATTTAATATAAGTTTAAAGTGACACGGGAAGGGAAGTGAAGACCCAAAGAAAGAGTTAAACCCTGGTTATGCCAGGTGTGATCATACAGGGTGGAAAGCTGTAGAAACATAGGATAGAACAAAGAGTATGAGGGAAATATAATGAACTGGGAGAAATGTAACAAGGTCTGTTCATTCAGATTCCTCCCTGGATCCCTCAGTCCTCAGAGAGAAGAGTGCTTCTTCCCACCGGATACAGAGAGAGCACGTCTCACATGACAGTTTTCTGATCTGCTTCAGGGAGTCAGAAAGCCCTTTCTGCATCTACGATGTCTTAAATTCCTTCAGTTTGAAGCATTCAACATGTCACAGTGACATATTTGGGGGTAGCATGTCCTGAGCTCCATCAGCTGGAACCCGCACATTTTGGGAGGCACAAAGGGTAGCTGTTTTATTTATTTATGTTTGTTTGTTTGTTTGTTTTTGCATGGTTGGGGGAGGCGCCTTGCTTTGCTTATCTGTGAAATCAGACTTTTGTTTTTCTCATTATGGAGAGAGGCGTTTGGGCTGGGGAAACCAAGAGCTGTCTCTGTTTGGGCCCTGTGGACCCAAGCTGGGTCTCCGGAGGAGTCCCAGATACTATGTGAGGGCGAGCAGACCCCTGCTGGCTACGTGAGGGACGGTCCCTGGGCCCTGCCTCTGGCTCCGTCCCACGGCCCCTTCAGGGAAAGGTAGGAATGACTCCAACCTTCATCTCGAACTTTCTCTGATAATCTCAACAATACTGTAAAATAGCTGTCACTGCTAACACAGCCATTTTGTGGGGGAGGCCACCAGGGCCAAGGCAGGTAGTGTCACTCGGCCAGAGACACGCGTGTAACAGGTGAAGAGCTAGAACCAGGATGCCAGGTCCTTCCCATGCCACCACTGCCTCTCCTACACAAGTAATGGCAGCACTTAAATCACATTTTGGTGTTTACATTCAATTTATGGGTATTAGTTCATTTAATCTCAATTCAAATAGCTGATAGCACAATTATCCTCACTGGGCAGATGAAGAGGAAAGACTCAGAGAGGTCAAATCACTTGTTCTTGGTCACATAGCTAATGAGATTCGAAAGCGATGCGTTTATCCCTGCTCACCCAGAGAAAAGACAGGAACTCAACTGTGTAAATTGGGATCGAATTTAAGACAGTGGGAAGGGGCGCCTGGGTGGCTCAGTCGGTTAAGCATCCCACTTTGGCTTAGGTCATGCTCTGACAGTTCATGAGCTCCAGCCCGTGTTGGGCTCCGTGCTGACAGCTCAGAGCCTGGAGCCTGCTTCAGATTCTGTGTCTCCCACTCTCTCTGCCCCTCCCTCACTTGTGCGCGCTCTCTCTCTCTCGCTCGCTCTCGCTCTCGCTCTCGCTCTTGCTCTCGCTCTCTCTCTCTCTCAAAAAGTAAACATTAAGGAAAAAAAGTGGGAAGAAAGCCCCTGTGGTATTTGCAATGCCTGAAGGAACTCAAATGCGACTCAAATTTAAAAAATAGGAGCACTCGGCTGGCTCAGTTGGTGGAGCGTGCGTCTCTTGATCTTGGGATTGTGAGTTGGAGCCCCGTGTTGGGGGTAAAGTTTACTTAACAAACATTTTTTTAATCTTAAAAAAAAATAGAAAACAAAAACACTGCTGGCTGGAGGACTCCTCCGTGGTGACGGCCAGTGTGCTGCCCCAGCTTCCCGGAGCGCTGGTCATTCCTTCTATTCATCAAACATTTAGCGTGCGCCTAGTCTGAAGCAGCCCTATTCCGGGGGATGGAGATACAAAAGTGACATGGCAGGAAAGGTCCTTCACTGAGTTTCTGTTCTGGCCGTGGGCGGTGGGGGGTGGGGGGGAGGAGCAGGGGGCCGCAGGGATCGGGGAGGGACAGACATTACACAAGTAAACAAATGAGATCATTTCAGATAGGGCCGAGTGCAGAGAAGATAATAACCCCTAGTGATGTGATATGATTGAGAGGAACTGGGTGAGGTTACTTTAAATTCAGGGGACAATTCCAAAGAGGTGACAGCCGAGAGCTGGGTATTATAAACTGGGGCAGACAGTTCCAGGCCGAGGCAGGGCCTGTAGCACAAAGCTCTGCACTCAGAAGGGCTCCACCCTTGGTTCAATCCACCCCTGGTTTAACTGCTATATCTTGAAATTCTTAATAACTTGTGAGCACATGCTCTGCATTTTCATTTTCCAGTTTTCCCTGCGTGTTCTGTAGCCAGGCCAGGTCCGAGAGACCACGGGGTGGGGAAGAGGATTTAGAGGTGAAGTGGAAAGACAGGCAGGGACCACCTCCCGGAGGAGGGCCATGAAGTCACATTGAGGAGCTGGAACTTAACTCTCCACACAAGGGAAATCTTTGATAGATTTGAAGGAGAGAACAATGTGACCCTGTTTACATTTTCAAGAGATCCTTCAGGGGTGCCTGGCTGGCTCAGTTGGTAGGGCATGTGACCCATGTGACTCTGATCTCAGGGGTCATGAGTTCAAGCCCCACATTGGGTGAAGAACATACTTCAAAAGAGAGAGAGACGGGGTGCGTGGGTGAATCAGTGAGTTAAGCGTCCAATTCTTGACTTCAGCTCAGGTCATGATCGCGTGGTTCAGAGTTGTTGGGCTCTGCGCTGACAGTGCAGAGTCTGCTTGGGATTCTCTCTCTCCCTCTCTCTCTCTGCCCCTTCCCCACTAGTGCTCGCTCGCTCTCTTTCTCTCTCTCTCTCTCAAGTAAATAAACTTTTAAAAAGAGAGAGAGGGGCACCTGGGTGGCTCAGTCAGTTGAGCGTCCGGCTTTGGCTCAGGTCATGATCTCACAGCTCATGGGTTCGAGCCCCACGTCAGACTCTGCGCTGACAGCTCAGAGCCTGGAGTCTGTCTTCAGATTCAGTGTCTCCCTCTCTCTCTGACCCTCCCCTGTTCACGCTGTCTCTCTCTCTCTCTCTCACAAATAAATAAAACATCAAAAAAATTAAAAAATATAAAAATAAAAAGTAAAAAAGAGACAGCTCCATCACTGGGCTTGTGTAAAGTATGGATTGTAAGGGGGTAAAAACGGAAGTGAGAGATCAAATAAGCGGCTAGGGCAGTAAACTCTATGAGAGGTGATAGGTGGTGACTATCTGGACTAACATGGTGGCAGTAGAGACAGTGAAGGAAATTGAAGATACATTTTTTTTTTAGAGAGCACACAAGTGAGGGAGATGGGGAGAGGGACAAAGGGACAGAGAGAGAGAGAGATGGTCTTAAGCAGGCTCCATACTCAGTGCAAAGCCCAACTCAGGGCTCTATCCCACGACCCTGGGATCATGGCAAGAAAATAATGGATTAGATGTTGAGGAAAAGGAAAAGGTTGAAATCAAGAGTGACTTCCAGAAGAAAGAATGACTTCCAGGCGCACCTAGCTGGCTCAGTCGGTAGAGCACGTGACTCTTGATCTTGTGGTTGTGAGTTTGAGCCCCTTGTCATCAGAAGTAGAGGTTACCAAAACAAAACAAAACAACAACAACAACAAAAACACAAGGGAGCCTAGGTAGCTAGGTTGGTTAAGCATCTGACTCTTGATTTCTGCTCATGGTCATGATCCTAGGATCATGGGATTGAGCCCCGAGTCGGGCTCCTGACTCAGCATGGAGCCCGCTTGGGATTCTCTACCTCTCTCTCTGCCTGTCTCTCTCTCTGCCCCTCCCTGGCTTACATGCACATGCTCACTCTCTCTCTCTCAAAAAAAAAAACAACAACAAAAAAAAACCAAACAAACCCAAACTTTGGGGCACCTGGGTGGCTGAGACAGTTGACCATCTGACTCTTGATTTCAGCTGAGGTCATGATTCCAGGGTCATGGGATCGAGCCCCACATCCATACTAAGCATGGAGCCTGCTTAAGATTCTCTCAGGGGCACCTGGGTGGCTTAGTCAGTTAAGTGTCTGACTCTTGGTTTTGGCCCAGGTCATGATCTCATGGTTTGTCAGTTTGAGCACTGGGTCAGGCTGAATGCTGTGTCATTGCTGAGACTATTTGGGATTTTCTCTCTTCCTCTCTCTCTGTTCCTTCCCTGTGCTCAAGTGCGTGAGCACTCTCTCTCTCAAAATAAAATAAATTATTAAAAAAATAGTCTCTCTCCCTCTGTTCCCTCCCTCGCGTGTGCACTCTCTCTCTCTCTAAAAAAAAAAATAATAATAAATAAATAAATAAAAATGACTTCAATGTTCCTGATGTGGGTAACTAGGTGGAATATGGAATCTTATTTGCTGAGATTGGGAAGGTTGTGTGGGTGGTGGAAAAATTTGGAGGTTATCAAGAGTTTCCTACTTTACTTTTTTTTTTAAGACTTTGTTTTTAAGTAATGTCTACACCCAATGTGAGGCTCAAACCCATAACCTCAAGATCAAGAGTCACACACTCAGCCAACTGAGCCAGCCAAGAGTTGCATTTAGACGTGCTGAGTCTGAGATGTCTCTGAGAATTTAAATGGAAATGAAAAGAAACCAATTGTCTATGTGAATCTGACTTTAGAGGAGATTCTTAAAACGGGGTCAGAATAGCATGGGAGTGCTTGTTACAAATGCACATTACAGTGCCCCACCCCAGTTCTGCCAAATCAAAATACCGCACCCACCCACCAAAACATGATTCTGATGCTCATGAATATTTGAGGCCAAGTATTCTAAGAATTTCTACAAGGAAAGGCATCCTCCTTCCCTTTGCAGATTCTTCAGGCTGAGTGATGCAGCAATCACTTAGGGAGACTTACTGACTACTTAACCCGGGGATGCCATGCTAGGACAGTTAGTAAGAGTGGCCTGCGACCCCCAGGGCCACCCAGACATTGGAGGAGTCAGATAGTAGATGTAATTGTCACTCTCCACCAGTCAGGGAGAGGGGTAGGGAGGAGCCTGTAAGGTGCACAGTGCGGGTCAGAGGGGCACCTCTGAGGAGGTCAGCTCTCCTTGACAAGGGACAACATGAAAGAACATGGAAGATCTGAAATAGATTTTTCCTGATCTTTTATTTCTCTCCATTTTTGCTTACTTTTTCCACATATCAGCATAAACCATTTTTTTAATGCACCCATCAAGTTGGTGTGGTGTGTTTTTTTTTTAGTTTATTTATTTATTTTGGGGGTGGCCTGCATGCCCGCATGCATGAGGGAGGGGCAGAGAGAGAGAGAGAGGGAAAGAGCATCCCAAGCAGGGTCTAAGGTGTTAGCACAGAGCCCGAAGCGAGCCTTGAACTCCTGAATCCCTGAGATCATGACCTGAGTGAAACCAAGATTCAGAGGCTTCACCAACTGAGCCCCACAGGGTCCCTTAGGGCAATTTTTAAACATTGTATTTTATTTTTCTTTATTTTAAAATTTTTTATTAAGGGCTATACAAATATCCAGAAGGGTAAGTAAATGTGATGCAGTGATATATGTCCTAATATGAAGAACTTTCTTTCAGTACATTGTTTCCCTCCACAATGGCCTTCCAATCACAGGAGGCATTGATTCTGTGCCGTTTCCTCTTTTATTACACGCTACGGAATTTCTGAATCAGTATCCCGCCCTCAGTCTTCTCATTTATAAATCAAATTCATTTTCAACCCATTGTTTAGAGGGAGCGTATTTTTTTCTGCTCCACAAAGAGGACTTTTGTTTTCACAACTGGATCATAATGTAGGAGACTCCTGTTTTTCCCGGAGTCAGCTCCTCTTAGCGTAAGAAGCCGACTTGGCTCAGCATTTTCTTTATTTTATTATATTTATTTTTGAGAGACAGAGAGAGACAGAGCAAGCAGGGAAGGGTCAGAGAGAGAGGGAGACACAGAATCCGAAGCAGGCTCCAGGCTCTGAGCTAGCTGTCAGCACAGAGCCTGATGCGGGGCTTGAACCCACAAACCGCGAGATCATGACCTGAGCTGAAGTCATACACTCAACCGACTGAGCCACCCAGGCGCCCCTAAAAATTGTATGTTAGAGTAAGAGCACACGCACGAGTTGGGGAGAGTGAGAAAGAATCATTTACTTAAATATTTATTTATTTTTGAGAGAGAGAGAGAGAGAGAGAGAGAGAGAGAGAGAGAGGGAGAGAGAGAGAGAGAGAGAGAGAGAGAGGATCTGAAGTGGGCTCCACACTAGGAGCAGAGAGCCAATTCGGGGCTCAAACTCAGGAACTGTAAGATCACGACCTGAGCCGAAGTCGAACACTTAACCGACTGAGCCACTCAGGTGCCAGGAAAGAGAGAGGCTCTTAAGCAGGCTCCATGCTGAGCATGGATGTGGGGCTGATCATGACCCGGAGCCCAAATCAAGAGTCTAGCCTGACGCTCAACCCTGATTCAGCCTCCCAGGCGCCCCTTGTTGGTAGTTTTAAAGAAACAGGATCATATCATTCACACTTACCTGCGTCTTGCTTGTCTTACTCCACAGTACCTCATGAAAAGCTCTCCAAGACCATCGGTCCGGCTCTCTTTTTTTTAAGACTGCATATATGCCCTTGTATGGCCATGTCACCATTTGCTCAGCCGGTCACTGATGGGCATTCACTGTGTTCCAGTGTCTTTGCAACTAATGCTACACTGAGCATCTTTGTAGTCTCGTTCCTATGTATTGGTGGTCTTATTCCACGGGGTGAATTCCCAAGGCTGGGATTGCTCAGTTAAAGGAGAGGTTTTTTATTTTAATAGATGCTGCCGGGTTACTTTCCAGGGAGGCCGCACCACCTCCTTCATTCAATAGTATCCACTAATGCTCAAGAGTGCGCCTTTCTCCATATTCCTGCCAGGAAGTAGTATCTTTGCTCCCTTTTATTTTGGTCAGTCTGGTGGGTACAAAGTGACAGCTTATTATTACTTGTTGCCTCCTTTCCCTGTGTACTTGTGAATCTGAGTTTTTATTTTTTTATTTAAAAATTTTTTAATGTTTTATTTATTTTTGAAAGAGAGAGAGAGACACAGCATGAGCAGGGGAGGAGCAGAGAGAGAGGTAGACACAGAATCCGAAGGAGGTTCCAGGCTCCAGGCACCCCTGAGTTTTTAAAAAATTACTGTTTTTCCATGAATTACCTATTCTTGACCTTGCCATTTTTCTATGGGGTTGTCTTTTTCTCATTGATTTGTAAACTCTTTTTGCATAGCAGAGCTGTTAACCCATGTTGCCATTTGTATTACTTTTTTTTTTTTTCCCTAATTCTGCCATTTACTGGGGCACCTGGGTGGCTCTGTCGGTTAAGCGTCCGACTTCGGCTCAGGTCATGATCTCACAGTTCATGAGTTCAAGCCCTGCATCAGGCTCTGTGCTAACAGCTTCAGATTCTGTGTCTCCCTCTCTCTCTCTCTGTTCCTCCCCCACTTGGATGTGCACTCTCTCTCTCACAAAAATAAATACATTTAAAAAAAATTCTATGTTTTTATTTTATTTTTGTGAGAGAGGCAGAGAGTGAGAGGGGGAGGGGCAGAGGAGAGGGAGACAGAATCCGAAGCAGGCTCCAGGCTCTGAGCTGTTAGCACAGAGCCCGACGTGGGGTTTGAACTCACAGACTGTGAGATCATGACCTGAGCTGAAGTCAGACGCCCAACCGAATAAGCCACAGTCGCCCCACATTTTAAAAATTAAAAAAAAATAAATCTACCATTTACCTAACAACTGTGTTTATGTTCTATTTTCCCATCCAAAAACCATTTTAACTTTGTTTTCTAGCTTTATTGAGATATCACTGACATATAACATTGTATAATTTTAAGGTATACAACATGATCTGATATACATATAATTGCAAAAAAGACTTTTTAAAACTTTTACAGTCAATTCATTTTTTTCTTTTTAAAGTTTATTTATTTATTTTGAGAGAGAGAGAGCATTCATACATGTGCACAAATGGGATGAGGCGGAGAGGAGGAGAGACAGAATCCCAAGCAGGTTCCGTGCTGTCAGCACAGACCCCAATGCGGGGCTCAAACTTACAAATTGTGAGACCATGATCTGAGCCAAGATCAAGAGTCAGCTCTTAATCGACTGAGCCACCCAGGCGCCTCTATTTGGTTTTTTCTATTACAACTTCTGGGCTTTTCAATCTTGGTTAATATTTTCCCACTCTTTAAACATTTTTTAAATTTATTTATTTTTGAGAGAGAGGGAGAGAGAGCGAGCAAACAGGCTGGGGAGGAGCAGAGAGAAAGGGAGACACAGAATCTGAAGCAGGCTCCAGGCTCTGTCTGAGCTGTCAGCACAGAGCCGGATGCAGGGCTCAAAGCCATGAATGGCGAGATCAGGCCCTGTCCCGAAGTGGGATGCTTAACAGTCTGAGCCACCGCAGCACCCCAATATTTTCTCACTCTTACTTCATATGCAGACTCCTAGATTTTCACACAAGACTTTATGATTTTTGGAGACAAAATTGACATATCCCATTTAAGGTACTCAGTATGCTGGTTTGATACATTTATTTATTGCAATATGATTACAACAGTAACGTTAGCTAACACTTTCATCATCTTCATCATATCGCATACTTATCATTTCTTTGAGTTGAGAACAGTTAAGACTTATTCTTTTAGCAACTTTGAAGTTTATAATACTGTACTATTATTAGAGTACATTATTTACTTATTTATTATAGTAACTATTTTGTGCATTAGATCTCCAGAACTTATCTACTAGCTGTAAGATGAATTTATTATTTAACTTAAAATTTTAACCCACCTAAGGTTCATTGTTGTATATAAGATAAAACTCTTATTTTCTTTCCCTTGGAAATCCTGCTATTGCAAAATCATTTTATATTTTCCCCAATCAACTAAACCACCCCGTATGTTACATATTAGAATTTTCTATATAGTGGGACTTATTTTTGGATTCTCTATTCCATTCTGATCTTCTGATCGATTTGTCTACTCCCATATCAATGCACTATCGATTTAATTACGAAGGCTTCATAGTCTGTTCTCACACTTAGTAAGGCAAGTCCTTCCTCACTCGGTTCTTTCTCCTACTTTTCTTGACTCTCATTATCATATATAAAGTTTAAGATCATTGTAATCAGTTTGAAAAACTTTTCATGAGCTGAGAATGGTTAGAAGAGCTGATTGAGGGGCGCCTGGGTGACTCAGGCGGTTGAGCATCCGGCTTCAATTCGGGTCATGATCTCGCGGTTTGTAGGTTCGAGCCCTGTGTCAGGCTCTCTGCTGACAGCTCAGAGCCTGAAGGCTGTCTTCAGATTCTGTCTCCCTCTCTCTCTGACTCTCCCCTGCTCAAGCTGTCTCTCTCTCTCTCTCAAAAATAAATAAAACATAGAAGAAGAAGAAGAAGAAGAAGAAGAAGAAGAAGAAGAAGAAGAGGAAGAGGAAGGAGGAGGGGGAGGAGGAGAAGGAGAAGGAGGAGGAGAAGAAGAGCTGATTGAAAGGGAAGCTTTCCAGAAGGTGGTAGAGCAAGGGCAGCAAAGACTAAGCAGGCAAGAAACACTGGACTGGAGTTTGGTGGGTATCGCTGTAGCCTGGGACCCTAGGAAAGAGGGGAGAGGGTTAGAGGGGAAGTTGTTCACCGTATCCTGTGTGGCCCTTGGGTTATGTCCAATTTAGGGCAGTCACACTGCCTAGTGTCCAGTTAGGTCCTGGTGGACCCAGAAGTGTTCAATCAGCTCCTAGGGCGGCAGTGGGTTTGTGCTGCCACCTACTGGCGTCCTGCGGTAATGCAGTTACCTTCGAATTTCCTGGTGCGCCCCAAGTCGATCTCAGATCCTGTTTCCAGACCCCAGGTTCCCTCTCCAAGCAGTCTCCAGCTGGGGGAGGAGGTGCGTAAGAGCCAACGGGGATCTAATGAAGCAGTTAGTGGGAGGAGTCTTTTTTTTTTTAAGTCCTTTATTATTTGGAGAGAACGAGAGGGAGAGAGAGAGGGAATCCCAAGCGGACTCTGCAAAGGCAGCACAGAGCCCGAAGCTGTTCCAACTCAGGAACTATGAGATGGTGACCTGATCTGAAACCAAAAGGCGCGGGCTTAACTATCTGAGCCACCCAGGTGCTCCTTGTGGGGAGGAGTCTTAGAATGCATCCCCAAATACCTGGTCAGAATCAGCAACTACTTCAAACCTCCTAAACCTGAATATCTCCCATCCCCACCACACATCGGCAGTTCCTACATTTCCTGAGCTAGCCCTCTAGTGTAGGAGACAATAAATCAATCTATAAATGTATTTGATAAGTAAACAATGCAGGAGAAGCCCCAAGGTGCTGCCACTAAATGGGAGACAATCAGCCCTGATTCTGAGGTAAGAAGGCTCAAAGGAGGCAGGAAGAAAAGGGCTGCTGGAAGAGGTTGAATTGGAGGCTGTCTCTGGGGAATAGCTCCAGTCTGAGTCAGCAGGGAAGGGAGAACGGGGCTTCCATTTCTAGTAATGATGGGCTGTTATTCAGACCAACCTTCCCAATGAAAGCAATTGCAAATGCTTTAAAAAGATTTTTTAAATCTCCTTAACAATATCACAAATATATGACAAGAGAGTTTTAAATTCCCAGGGCAAAGCCTAAAGGAAAGTGGGATCCCAGAAAGGCATTAGAATATGGAGCAGAAGTGACCCAGAATGCAGAAAAGAGGGGCAAAAAGAGAAAAGAGGTTGAGAGACTTGGAGAATACACTGAAACTTTAACATAACTTAAACCAGGTTCTAGAAGGAAATGACAAGAGATCGTGGGAAGGGCGAGATTTGAAAGATAAGGCCTAAGAATTTTCCAGGACTGATGAGGCATCAATCCAAAAGTTCTGAAAGCCCAGAGAATCCCAAGCAGAACAAACAAAATAGAATCCACATGCAGATATATGGAACTTCAGAATGACAGATATAGAAAGAAAATCTTGGGGCGCCTGGGTGGTTCAGTCGGTTAAGCGGCCAGCTTCAGCTCAGGTCATGATCTCGCGGTTCGTGGGTTTGGGCCCCTCGCAGGCTCTGCTGACAGCTCAGGGCCTGGAGCCTGCTTCAGATTCTGTGTCTCCTCTCTCTACCCTTCCCCTGCTCACTCTCTGTCTGTCAAAAATGAATAAACATTAAAAAAATATTTTTAAGAACGAAAGAAAGAAAATCTTAAGAGCAACCTTCTCAGCAGCAGTAATGGAAACTAGAAGGCAGTGGAATGATATCTTGAACGTGCTGAAAGAAAATAACTTCTGGAGCACCTGCCGGCTTAGTGGGTGGGGCACGTGACTGTTGATCTTGGGGTCCTGAGTTCGAGCTCCACTTTGGGTATAGAGATTACTTTAAAAAATAATTTCTGACCTAGAGTCCAAGAGTAAATTTTCAAACATAAAAACTAAGAAAATTTGCCATTAGTAGAGTTTCACAGAAGCAAATTCTAAAGAATGCAATTCCGGCAGAAGGAAAGTGATCAAACATGGAAGGTCTGAGATCCAAGAAGGAGTGAACACTTGCACGTGAATGTTCATAGGGCATTTTTCATAATAGCCAAAAAGTAAAAACAACCCAAATGTCCATAAACGGATGAATGCATAACCAAGTTGTGGCCTGGTTATAGAACCAGTCACAAAAAGAATTAAGTATCGACACATGTTATGACATGGACGAATCGACATTATGTTCAATGAAAGAAGCCAAACGCAAAAGGCCACATATTGTGTGATTCCATTTATATGAAATGTCCACAATAGGCAAATCCACAGAGACAGACAGAGGTAGATCAGTGGTGTCCAGGGGCTACAGGAAGAAAAAACTGGGGAATGACTGCTAAGGAGTCTAGGATTTCATTTTGCGATGACAAAAATACAGTGGTGACAGTTGTATGGTTGTGTGGATATGCTAAAAACCACTGAGCTGTACATTCTAAATGGTGAGTGAGGAGCTCCTGGGTGTCTCAGTGCATTGAGCATCTGACTTCAGCTCAGGTCATAATCTCAAGGTTCATGAGTTCAAGCCCTGCATCAGGCTCTGAGCTATCAACACAGCCTGCTTTGGATTCTGTATCTCCCACTCTCTCTGCCCCTCCCCCACGTGCATGCTGTCTCTCAAAAATTAAAAAAAAAGAAAATAAAAAAAGTGGTGAATGACATCTCAATAAAAAATAAAAATAATCTTAAAAAAGTGAAAAGATGGGGCGCCTGGGTGGCTCAATCGGTTAAGTATCTGACCAGCTCAGGTCATGATCTCACGGTTCGTGGGTTCGAGCCCCGTGTCGGGCTATGTGCTGACCGGTAGCTCAGAGCCTGGAGGCTGCTTCTGATTCTGTGTCTCCCTCTCTCTGCCTCCCCTCCCTTGTTCGCACTCTGTCTCTCTCTGTCCCAAAAATAAATAAATATTAAAAACATTTTTAAAAAGTGAAAAGATATGTACATAAATCTAAACAAGCATTGATGATACAAACAATAATAATAATGCCCAGTAATATTAAAAAAGAGAATTTAAAATGTACAACACAGGGGGCCTGGCCGGTCAGTCGGTAGAGCATGCCATCTTGATCTCGGGGTTGTTAGTCTGAGCGCAACGTTGGGTGTATAGATTACTTAAAAATAAAATATTAAAAAATAAATAAATCATCAGGGAACTAAAAATTAAAACACAATGAGATCCCACCGCACACCAGTCAGGATGGCCAACATTAACAACTCAGGCAACAACAGATGTCGGCGAGGATGTGGAGAAAGAGGATCTCTTTCGTGCTGCTGGTGGGAACGCAAACCGGCGCAGCCACTCTGGGAAACAGTATGGAGGCTCCTCAAAAACTTAAAAACAGAACCACTCTATGACCCAGCAACTGCACTACTAGGTATTTATCCAAAGGATACAGGTGCGCTGTTTCGAAGGGGCACACGCACCCCAATGTTTACAGTAGCGCTATCGACAATAGGCAAAGTATGGAAAGAGCCCAAATGTCCATCGACAATGAATAGATAAAGAAGACGTGGTGTATATGCCCATATATACAATGGAGCATCACTCAGAAATCAAAAAGAGTGAAATCTTGCCATTTACAACTATGTGGATGGAACTAGAGGGTATTACGTGAAGTGAAATTAGTCACAGAGAAAGATAAATATCATCTGACATCCCTCATATGAGGAATTTAAGATACAAAACAGATGAACATAAGGGAAGGGAAGCGAAATAATATAAAAACAGGGGCGGGGGGGCGCCTGGGTGGCTCAGTCGGTTAAGCCTTCGACTTCGGCTCAGGTCAGATCTCACGTTTGTGGGTTCGAGCCCCGCGTTGGGCTCTGTGCTGACAGCTAGCTCAGAGCCTGGAGCCTGCTTCCAGTTCTGTGTCTCCTTCTCTCTCTGCGCCTCCCCCTCTCATGCTCTGTCTCTCTCTGTATCAAAAATAAATAAAACATTAAAAAAATAAAATAAAATAAAAAAACATTAAAAAAAAAAACCAGGGAGGGGGACAAAACATAAGAGACTCTTGAACATAGAGAACAAACAGAGGGTCGCTGGAGGGGTTGTGGGAGGGAGGATGGGCTGAATGGGTAAGGGGCATTAAGGAATCTACTCCTGAAATCGCTGTTGCCCTATGTGCTATCTAACTTGGATGTAAATTGTGTGTGTGTGTGTGTGTGTGTGTGTGTGTGTGTGTAATGTGCAACATAAATGATATATGAAGTTAAAGTGTTACACAGTCCAGGAGAAAGGTAAGTAAAGGTGTTGATTAACTTCAAACTTTGATGCACGTTATCGTTTTTAGGAGACAGGCCCAGGGGCGCCTGGGTGGCTCAGTCAGTTAAGCAGCTGAGTTTGGCTCAGGTCATGCTCTCAGAGTTCATGGGTTCAAGCCCTGAATCCGGCTCCGTACTGACAGCTCAGAACTTGGAGCCTGCTTCGGATTCTGTGTCTCCCTCTCTCTTTGCCCCTCCCCTGCTCACTCTCTGTCTCTGTCTCTCAAAATAAAAATAAAGACATAGAAAACAAATTTAAAAGAAGCAGCAGCAGCAGCACAAACAGGACCTTAAGCGTTGCCCGATTCACCCAACTCTTTCACACATAATCTCTGTAATTGACCAGGGATGTCGTAGGCTAGGTGCTGGAACCACAGTGGTGCATACCCTCTGCTTTCGTGGAACTATGTGGCCAGGAAAGGGGGCTGGAGATGCTGGAGATATGAACCAGAGCCTACCACCCAGGGACTGGCAGGTCGGAATGAGGAACCCACCCTTGATGCCAAGAGCAAGGGGAAAGTCATTGAAAAGTTTTCAGGAGAGGATGTGATCATCCCAGCTGCGGAGCAGAGTGGACTGGAAGGAGACGGAATAGAGGCAGAGAGCTACTCCTGGGTTTTCACTGAAAGACAGGCTGGAGCATGGAGGCCAGATGTGAGAGAGAAAGTGGAGAGGACTGGATGTGGGGGCGTGAGAAGGGAGGAGTCCGGGAAACTGAGAGGCAGAGGTCCAGGGACTTGCCAGTGTCCTGAAAGAGCTGGTGGCTGAGCCAAGGCAGAGACCAGATCAGGGTCTTCCCACCACACCGTTTGAGACATGCCGACAGCCAAGTAGAAATACAGGCAGATGAGAATCAGACAGTCTGGAGCCAGGAGGCCCACATTTGGCATCCTCAGCCTGTATGAGATGGTTAAATACGAGAGGCCAAGTTCTCTGCAGAAGGAGATGCGGCAAAGATAGGAAGCCAGGCACAACATCTGGGCTAGCACCTGGAAACGGAACCAGCAAAGAGCAGAGCAGGAAGCTTCCAGCAGAGCGGTTTACAGCCCCCCAGCTTTACCACTGCCTTATCCTGGGCCGTTCCCTAACCTCGCTGAGCCTTAGCTCCTGCGGTGGCCAGATTCTAAGATCACTTCCTCACGTTCACACCCTTGTGTGATCCTCTTCCCTTAATCGTGGACAGAACCCAAGACTTGATTCTAACTTTATAGAATATGGCAAAGGGGAGGAGATGTCACTCCCATGATTGATTACATCATACGACATGACTTCCTGTTGGCCAACCCACGCCCTTTGCTGTCTCGGTGACGCAAGCGGTCGTGTTAGGTGTGATGGCGGGTGTTATATGCCAGCTTCGTTAGGCTCTGTAGTCCCCCAGCTCCTCAGCCGCATGCATATCCAGGTGTTGCTATGGAGGTAAACTGTAGATGTGGTTAATATCAACACGCAGTCGACTTTAAGTAAAGATCGAGCTTGGTAAGTTGGACTTCATCCAATCAGTTGAAAATCCTTAAAAACGAAACCAGTTTTCCTGAGGAATAAAAGATGAAATTCTGCCTTAAGACAACAGCATCAGCTCCTGTCTGAGAGTTTCCTGTTTGCCAGTCTGTCCTGTGGACGTCAGACTTGCCAGCCCCCACAACTATGTAAGCCAGTTTCTTGGAATAAATATCTTTACACACACACATGCTACTGGTGCTGTTTCTCTGGAAGACACTGACTGAGACACTGGGAAAGCCCATGTGGCATGGAATTGCTTTCTGCCGGCAGCCAGCAAGAAGCGGGGACCCTCAGTCCTGTACCCTGGAGGAAATGGATTTTGCCAACAGTCTGGTCGAATTTGGAAACAGGCTCTTCTTCAGTCAAACCTCCAGACATGAAAACAATTCAGCAGACATCTTGACTGTTGTCTTCTGAGACCTTGGCCTAATAAGCCATGTCTGGACTACTAACCCATAGGAACTAGGAGATAATAAATGTGTGTTGTTTGAAGCCATGAGGTTTGCCTATCGGTTTGCCATGGGGTTTTTTGTTTAAATGTTAAGGTTAAAAAAATTTTTAGGGGCACCTGGGTGGCTCAGTCGGTTAAACCTCCGACTTCGGCTCAGGTCAGATCTCATGTTTGTGGGTTCGAGCCCTGCGTCAGGCTCTGTGCTGGCGGCTAGCTCAGAGCCTGGAGCCTGCTTCCAGTTCTGTGTCTTCTTCTCTCTCTGCGCCTCCCCCTCTCATGCTCTGTCTCTCTCTGTATCAAAAATAAATAAAACATTAAAAAATTTAAAAATTTTTTAATGTTTATTTATTATTGAGAGACAGAGAGAGAGACAGAACATGAGCAGGGAGGGGCAGAGAAAGAGGGAGACACAGAATCCGAAGCAGGCTTCAGGCTCTGAGCTGTCAGCACAGAGCCTGACGTAGGGCTCGAACTCACAAACCAGGAGATCATGACCTGAGCTGAAGTCAGACACTTAACCAACTGAGCCACCCAGGTGCCCCAAGATTTTATTTTTAAGAAATCTTCACACCCAATGTGGGGCTCCAACTCGCAACCCGAGATCAAGAGTCGTAAGCTCTACTGACTAAGCCAGCGAGGCGCCCCTGAAGCAGTTTGTTTTACAGCAATAGAAAACTACCACACTTCCCCATCTGCAAAGGGGGGGAAATAGTAGCAGACCACCTCACAGTGGTTGGCATACGTTTAGTGCACAACAGATCAATAAATGTTAACTCAATTCTTTCCAAAATTCTTTAGCAGTGGTCAAAGAATCTGAAACCAAAATAGAAACATGCAGATTCCTGAAGCACTTGGTCTCACTATATCTCACATAAAGGGGAAAAATAGTATTAATTATTCCTGAGAAGCAGTAGACCTCATGAAGTTTCAGTGCACACTCTGGTGTCAGACTGCCCAGTTCTGTCAGCTGTGTCACACAGTAGCACCTGGCACATAGTAGGGCTATATAAGCATTAGCTGCAAAAGAAATAATAATAATAATAATATTTTATGATGATGATTACTATTATTTGCCTCTATTATTAGTAGTATACTATTATTAGTATTATTATACTATTATTACTATTACTTGCCTCTAACTCCCAGCCCTAGAAATTAATACAGAACACATTTATACCAACGGAGCAAATAAAGGACGGGCACTTACAATTCAGAAGTTCAGAAGTTGCTCTTTTTTTTTTAAAGAAATGGGGTTGGGTTTTTTTTGACAGATTGCAAGCGGGGAGGGGCAGAAAGGGGGGACAGAGGATAGGAAGTGGGCACCATGCTACAGGCTGGCAGCAGTCCGATGTGGGGCTTGAACTCACAAACCACAAGATATGACTTGAGCCGAAGTGGGATGCGCAATGGACTGAGCCACCCAGGCTCCCCAGAAATTGCTCGTTTTACATAAACTTCCTACATCCTTGTCAAGGGATTCTGACTGTGTGATCTCCTCGGGGGGTTCTGGGGATCAGGAAGGTCTGTATCTGGTACAAGAACTTGCAGGCACAGAATTTTGTCACGGCTTCCTCTAAATTCCAGTACCGTTTACTCTTGCTGCTGCCCCCAGGTCCCCCAAATCCAGCAGAGGGCGCTGTGGCCCTCAAAATGCAGCCTGCAGCGGGCCTCCCACAGCCTTCTCCTAGAGGCCAGACGCCAGAGAGGGAGGCTACCGGCAAAAGGGGTGGGCCGGACTCGGATCAGACCAGTTGTCCGAACTACTCCCTTTCTCCAAGCACTCAGCACACTCCCCATCACCCACGGCTGCCTGGTTTTCTAAACATCACCCTGCTCTTTGAAGGCTCCAGAGCACTAGACCTCCCTTCTTACAACCCCAGAAGCTTCTTTTCATCAATGAATCATATCGGCCTTATGCTGCTCTGTTAGTGTTTCCAAATCCCACGGCAGCACAGCTAGAACCCTCCGTCTGGCCCTCTGAAGAGCCTCCTGCCAGCCACCCACAGCCTTCCCTTCTCCAGGCCTGATCCAACTTCTCCAGACAAAACTCACTCACCCCAACCAGATCCTTCTGCTTCACTCTGCTGCAGGGCAAGGGACTGTTTCTTACATTCAGTCAGCTAACAATTGTTTTGGGCCAAGGCTAGCATCAGCAGAGACGTGGCAGAGATGAAGACAGCCAGCTTGACTGAGCAAATACTACTTTGTGCCAGATGTTGTCCTAAGCACTTCCCACGCTCTTCACAATAAGCCTCTAAGGATTGTTCGACCCATTTTACAGATGAGACAATTATGATACAGAATAGTTGGGGTGCCTGGGTGGCTCAGTCAGTTAAGCGTCTGACTTTGGCTCAGGTCATGATTCCCAGTTTGTGGGTTCGAGCCCTGCACTGGGCTCTGTGCTGACAGCTCAGAACCTGGAACCTGCTTTGGATTCTGTGTCTCCCTCTCTCTCTGCCCCTCCCCAACTCACGCTGTTTTTCTCTGTCTCAATAATAAATCAACATTAAAAATAAAATTTTTAAGGCACATAATGGTTAAGGGACTTGTCTAAGGTCACACAGCTTAGTGGCTGAGCTGATATTCAAACGAAGCAGTCCGGCTCAAACAACTGGCCTCCTTAAACGATATGCTATCTTGACTTTGAGCACAGACATGGGGCTCCATCTCTGATCTTTAGAACTTCAGAGTCCAATATGGTAACAACTAATCACATGACTACTGAGCACATGACTAATCTAAAGCGAGATGTGCTGTAAGTGTAAAGTACACACTGAATTCCAAAGACTTAGGTTGAAACACACACACACAGAGCATTAATAATTATGTTGAGGGGTGCTTGGGTGGCTCAGTCGGTTAAGCATGCAACTCGATTTTGGCTCAGGTGATGATCTCATGGTTCATGAGTTCGAGTCCTGTGCTGGGCTCTGAGTTGACACTATGAAGCCTGCTTGGGATTCTGTCTCTCCTCATTCTCTGTGCTTCCCCTGCTCATGTGCTATAAATAAATAAATAAGTAAATAAATCTTTTTACAAATTACTATATTGACTATACAGAGAAGTGATATTTTTGATATATGACTTAAATAAAATATATCAGCAAAATTAACATCACCTGTTTCTTGTACTTTTTAACATGGTTCTTGGAACACTTAAAATGGTGTCGGTGGCTCACTTTCTATTTCTGTAGGTAGGGCAGAGTTCTAAGATCTCTCAGCCCAGTAGAAAGACAGACCTCATATAATTTGAGAACAAGTGAAAATGTGGTATGTGTTCTGAGAAGTGAGATCAAGGTGGTATACAGGAGCCCGGGGAAGCTTTCAACACTGAGCAAGAATTCCAGAGTGCGTAGGATTCCACCCTGGGGAGAGCAGCAATGGGGACAGCAAATGCCAGAGCAGCAAAGCAGAGGGAGTCCCAAGTCCACCAGGGGGGCTGGGACACCCAGGGCTCCTGTGGGAGCCAAGGTCAGTGGACCTCAGACTGGGGAGGGGGAGGAGGGGGGGTTGACTGTGGGGCCAAGATTCTTGGCAGCATGAGCTCCAAAAACTGAAAGCTGGGGAGGGCCTGTGAGGACAGGGGACATGCCAGCAGGAGGCTCCGGAGGGCAAGGGGACAGGGCAGCAAGTGGCAGGTCTGTCCTCCTCCGTCCTGCTGCTCCCAGAGGGGAGTGCAGTGACCAAACTCTTCAGAGGAGGTCTCTTTGGGAGAGAACTCAGAGGGAGCATGTCCTGCCTCTGGCTGCAAGGGCTTCCTGCCCAGAGCTCCCAACACTTGACCTGCATTAAATCTTTTCCTCCCAGGGGCAGTGGGTGGCTTCTCAGGTCCAGAGATCCAAGCCCCTCGGCAGCAGGGAGAGGCAAGATCCCAGGTGTCCAGACATCTCGCCTCCCCCAGCCCTTCTGAGGAATCTGGAGTCCAGGCCTCACAGTGAATCTTCTGGACAGATTCTGGAGCCGCTGACCCTGCCTCCCTCCTCTGGGGGCAAGACCCCTTTGGGCCCTTCAGCTCTGAGTGGGAACTCCCATTTCTTTTTCATTTATGGGGCATTTTTTCCCTCCCCCCAAGCAGAAGTTGGGGGTTTCTAACGGGAAAGGGGGTCTACGTGCAAATTCCACAGGAAATAACCCTAAGTGATTCCTTCCCTAGAACCACCTGCCGTTTCCTCCATGGTTGTGCTGGGAGACCAGGCTCCAAGGAGGGGAGTTTCAAGAGTCCACAGTGAAGGCCGGTAAAAGGGGCCAGAGCTTGCTTTCTTACTTCCCAAGCGGAAACCATGCCCTCCCCACACATTTGTGTGAGTGCTGTAATATCAGTACTTAAAACCGAGGAAGCCCCGGAAACAACCCAGCTCAGCTCAGCTCAGCTCAAACCTCAGGCTCTGCCTCTGAGTCACCCCGTGATTTCTTAAATCCTGGAGACCCCTAAAAGACCAGCAAACCAGCCAGGAATCCTGGACTCCTCCAGAACAGCTGCATTGAGAGCGGAGATGACCCCTGGGGAGCCTCAGTCCCTTGACCTGGCTTGTCCCTTGATCACCATCTGAAGCACATTGTTGGATCTTGTCTCACTCTCCACATTCTCTTTAGAGCCCAGGCAGAATTCCCTTAGAGGATCGATCTTCTCTTCCAGGGATTCTCAGTCTCAGTCCGAGGGGGATGAAAGGACCTGTAGGTGCAGGGACGGACGGGCCTTAGAGGGCAGACCGAGCAGGACACCCCCGCCCCTCCCCAATCTGGAGAGCCCAATGTGCCTAGGGCTCCCCCTGGTGGCGACAGAACGAGACTACCAGAGACTTGGGCAGACGGTGGGGAGGTCCCTGGAGAAAACTACTAACGGGGCTAAAAGGCTTGGAGACCTCTATCCTCCCTTTCCTTCACTCATACCCCGACCCCACCCTTCCCAGGGACCGGACACCGAGGAGTGGATTTGTGTGAGCCTAACAAGGGCCGTGGAATTCTTTTTCTCCCCTTTCATTTTCCAGACGGCACCATCCTCCCGCCGCCTGGCTGGAGGTGAATTCGGGCTCTGGACCCCCAGCCCTACCCAGAGGCGCCCTGAGCGAAGGGAGAGTCCACACTGCAGTGTCAGGGGTCAGGCCAACCCGGGAAGACCTTTCCGGAGCCAAGGCCTCCTCCCCTCCCTCAGCACCCTGTGCCCTCCCCCACCAGCTCACCCTCTCCCGGTCCTAAAATCTTCCTTCCATCTCTGGCCCCTCCTACTGATCCCAAAGCTATGCCTGACTCGAAGAGGGATGGCAAAAGTGGGAAGAGAGGAGGGAAGGGGCCGTGTGGGTTGAGGTGGGGGTCCTCCGGCCCTTACAAACCCTGTCCCAGCCCCGAGACGCCCCCGGTTTGGCCCCTCCGGTGGCTCCCGTCTGCGGAAAGCTCTAAGGAAGCCGACAGACAAGCCGCCAGCTGGGGGTGGGGCATCGAGGAGGAGACTGATGGGCAGGGAGGAGGGGAAGGGAGCCCAGGCGTGGAGGCCGGGTTTGGGAGGTGAGGGGCTCGTCCCCCCCTCAGCCCCGTGGGTTGCAAAGAATTGCTAATTGCAACTAAACGAGGCCTCGGAGTGGGGGAAGGGGCAGTCTCTCGGCTGTCAGGGGCTACCGCCTCTTTGAGTGCCCGGGGAAGGCCAGGCCAGCCCGCTCTTCTCATGTAAAGCAGCTTTTTGTCTGGGGGGGCCAGGGCTGGGGCCAGGGGCTGGGGAAGGGGCCCAAGCCATTAGCAAGCTTCTTGTTCCCCCAGAAAAGGAGAAGGGCACCGATGGCTCCTTGGAGTAAGGACACCCCCTCCTCCTGCACGGGGACCTATTTACGGTGGGGTTGATGGGGTGCTGCCCAGCAGGAGGGAGTGGGCCTGGGATCCCAGCACCCCCCTGGCGGGGCTGTGGGAAAAAACTGAGCACAAAGAAGGGGGCTGGCCCAGCTGAGTTGGGAGACAGGGAAGCTCTGAACCAGGGATGCCCTGGGCTTGAAGTACCCATTGCTTGGAGCCCTGGTAGCCACATGTGCCTTATCTGGTCAGCAGGGCCTGTTTCAGGCTTCATCCACTTTGCCAGCCTTCTCAAGGTTTTGTTCTACGGGCAGCGGGAAAGGTCCTGGGGACCTAAGTGTGAGTCCAACCAGGGAGGAGAAAATCCTCTAAACATAAGGATCCTGGGGCCAGGTAACTTTTAAAAGACTGGAGAGTCTGGCCTTCTAATTCGGATGCAGCATTTTATGAGCTTCTGTAAACTCGGACATGACATTCCATTACCTTAGAAGCCTCAGTGTTCTCATCTATAAAACGGGGGCAACAATAATACCATGCTCTTAAAGTTCTTGTGAAGATCTCAACATGCAAAGCACCTGGCTTGGCAGTCTCTGGTTCTCAGTGTGTTCCCTCCCCTTCCTGAGAGCGTCCACCCTTTCACACACACACACACACACACACACACACACACACACACACGTGGTCACACATGGGGTGTGGGTACTTCGCATTTTGGGGCGGGGGATACTTCACATTTATAGAGCACTTTACAATTTCCAGAATATGCATGTGTCGACTCTCAGACAAGAAGCACAAGGGGAACAGGTCTTTTCCCCCCACACAGGGTGGCCTCAAAGATTCCCAACTCACAGATTAGATAGTGGAGCCCAGGGCCAGCGTGAAGCCAGCCCTGGCTGTCCCCATGGTCTCTAGGTGACCAGGCTTGCCTAGGTGGCCACCTGGGCTCCTCCCTTAATCCATGCTCCTGTGCAAATTGAGGGCCATGTGGGTCCCCTTCTTTCTCTTCCACACTGGGGCCGCTGAGAAACAGAGAGCTGTTCCCCTCCTAGCCTGAGAGCCTCGGAGAGGAAACCTCCCATGTGGGAGGCAGCCCGGGAGGGGACAAGGGGTGAAATAGCTGGGTAGTTTATGTCCCTCCTGCCCCCTTCCGACCAGAAAGACTAGAAGTGTGCTAGTTCATCCAGGAGTGTTGGCTCCCCTTCCTTCCTCCCTTCTTTTTGGGGACCCCATGGTATCTGTTGCCCTGGCTGGACCCCTATTCTCCCAGCACCTCATCCCAGTGGAGAGTGCTGACCCCAGCCCGTTAGACACCCTGGGGATCCTGATTCCAGAGGGCCTACAGCCAAGGGGCTCTGGCTTTGGGCCAGTGCCTTTCTCGAGGCCTGGCTCCCTCCCCACAGGCCCCTAATCCTTCTCACCCAGCAGGAAGCCCTTAAGCTGCCTTTTCAGCGGCCTTCCCCAGCCCGCTGTGGGCTCTGTGCCTTTCTATACCACCCTTGGCAGGAGCTGTGTTATACAAGGTGGAGAGAGCGCCCCCGCAAAGAGGTCAGCGTGCCTAAGGCAGCTCCAGCAACCTCTCCTCCCTGCTCCCCTCCTAGAGGTCCTCCCCCCCCCCCCCCCCCCCCCCCCCCCCCCCCCCCCCCCCCCCGCATCTGATACACTGTCTGGGCATCCAAGGGCACGGACAGCCCTGGCTAACTCACGTCAGAGCCCCAGGCTGGGTCCAGGGAAGTGTGGCAGACGGGAGAGGCCCCTCTGCCTTTGGTCCTTTTGGCTGGTCCCTCCATCTTTCCTCTGATTCTAGCCTCTGCCCTCAATTTCTGCAAGTTCATGCACAGCCTCAACTTCTGCAAGTTCATGCACAGCCTCCGCGGACTCAGTTTGCAGCTCACCCCTGGAGAGCGTAGAAGACCCTCCCGGGCTCACCACAACCTACTATATCAGATAAGCAGAGACAGAGGCCAAGCGAGGGGAAGAGAGCATTGGGGGGAGGGGACAGACTGGGTTTTTCCCTCTCCTCCAATGTTGTATTTGGATGACCGGGCTGGGGGCCTCCGAATTTCCATTTCTCTGGGACAGGCTTGACTTGAACCCTCCAATCCCATGGCCTTTGCAAGTATATACTCTTACCGATTCTGATTTTTGGTTTGGAAAATACTGTATAGCCTAGTCCCTACTCTGCCCTCAACCCTCCCCTCCCCTCCCTCGCTGGGTAAAGAGTCCCTCCCCCGCCCACCTCAGCCCCTCCCCTGTAGCCCAAACCCCAGCCCTGCTTCTCAGTGAGCCTCCCACTCTAGGAAGCCAGGCTTTTGCAGGCTTGGAGTGGTTAGGGGAGAGTTGGGGGTGCCTCTGGGAGGTCTGTTTGTAGTTCAGATTCTTCTCATTCCAAGCTCAGCAGGCTCTCTCTAAGGGAAGGGCCTGGGGTGGAGCTGGGGAATCCTTGGGGCACCAGCTGCCGGGAAGGGAAGCTTCCTGGAGAGACGAAGGAAGTGTTTGCTTCTCCTCCCAATGACCCCCATCCACAAGGTAGGACCTGCCCCTCCCGGTTTCATCCTTGGGCCGCCCCCCCCCCCAAGCTGCCTCTACATTAGTGCCCCTCCCAACAAAAGGATACATTCAGAGGCGAACTCAGCTGAGGTCCGAACTCTTTCTTTGCTTCCTAATGAGTTTCTTGCCTTTTGGGGTGCTCACCCTCTGGAAGAGCTGGGGAAGGTTTCAGAAGAATGCCTGGGGAGTGACCTGGGTCACAGTCGAAGAGGACCTGTCACTCTGTTCCCCAAACTGAAGTCTCCTGTAGATTTTTCTTTGAACCCAGCATCAGGATGTATGTGTCCCTCCATACTGCCAGGTCTTAGGCCACGGAATTCGTCACGGGGCTACTCAGCGTGACCCAGCCATGGGGGAAGCATCTCGAACCCCTCAGGTCTTAGAAGTCTGACACCTGCCCCAATTTCCTCCTCCTGGCTGCCTCTACCTCTTCTAGGGAGAGGAGGAAAATAAGTACTAAAGACTTGTACTGAGAGTCCATGAAGTAAAGTTACTGCTCACTTTCAGCCTCATCTGGTCCTCTCAACCCTCTGGGAGAGCAGATTCACATCCCTCCCTTTTAGATGAAAAGCCTGGGCTTCAGAAAGCTTGAGTGGACCTGTCCAGGGGAGGTTGTGATGAAGTAGAGAGCTGAGATTCAACCCTCCTCTCTCTGCCTGTGGAGTCAGCCTGCTGCCCTGTGGGTAGGTCTGTCTCGGCCTGAGTTCAGGCCTCTCTGGGTGACCTAGGGTTGACATTCTGCTTCCAGGTTATAAACACCATGCACCACCCTAAACTTCCTTTCCCAAAGCAACTGTCCCTACAAGTCCATTTTCTTGTTCAGACCTCATCTCAAGGGAATCATATAGAATTATTGTACCCATTCCGCAGATAGAGAAACTGATACTCAGAGAAGCAAAATGAGTCACTGAAGGCCAGAGAGGTAGTAAGCACCAAGGCCAGGATCTGAGCCCTTCGGCCTCCTGGGGGGCCACTTCATGGGCTCCCATTATTACATCAAATTTGTTTTTCCCTTCACCTCTCAGATCTGGGAGCAGAATGTATTTGCAATTCAATATGGCTTCAAGAAATTGGATACTCTTGTCAAAACTGGAGGATGGAAACTGGGACCATAGAAACCTGGCTTGCTCACTTCTCCTCAGAGCTTATCTTCTTGCCTCCCTAATGTGGGTTCAGTCATGGGCACTGGACTGGGTGTCCAGGCAGGATGCTTGGATCTCTCGATTGCCCACCTAGGGAGTTCTGCAGTCGCTGTCCTATTTATAGAGGGCGTTGCTTCACTTAACCTGTGTTTACTGAGCCCCTACTACCCACCACCTATGATAAGCACGAGGGTAAACACAAAAACTAAGAGACACAGCCTGTTCCTTCAAGAGGCCATCTTGTTGAGAGTTGGAGGTAGTTAGACATACCAAGAGCTAAATGCCACAGTGCAAGCACTCACCCAGAGAAGTGCCACAGGAAGGGATCTTAAAGAATTTACAAGGGTGGACAGGCACTTAAGGAAGGGCCCAGCGGAGCCAAGACGTAGAGTGTGAAAGTACCAGGTGTTTTGTCTAGTTCAGAGGCGAAGGCAGGATTTGGTGCAAGAAACAAAGACCATTCTAGGAGGGTTTCTTATTTTTTAATGTTTATTTATTTTTGAGAGGGGGAGAGAGAGGATGAGTAGGGGAGGGGCATAGAGAGAGGGGGAGAAAGAGAATCCCAAAGCAGGCTCTGCTCAGTCAGCACAAAGCCCAACGTGGGGCTGGAACTCATGAACCTTGAGATCGTGACCTGAGCTGAAAGCCAGAGTCAGACTGATGAGGGAGCATGGAGCAAGCTGAGGACAAAGTCCAGGGGAACAGCACCAGCCCTCCACCCCCACCCCACCCAGTGGGATACGTGTGATATTCCTCCCAGGAACAGGGAAAAGGAAAGAAAGCGAATGGTTGACTAGATAGAGATCACAGCCATGCAGGACAGGAGGCTCCTTCAGTTTGCGGATAATTTAGTAAACTGCAAGAAAGAGGCCATCTAATCCATCACCTAATCTCCAGAAACCTATAGACTCCGTTTTCTAGAGCCCTAATATCACCTTCATCAAGATGTAACAGGGACTTAAGTGCTTGAAATGGTCACGTGGGAAACAACGGCAATTGAAAAATTAAATTCCCCTACTGCCTACAGCCCATTGGCAAGAGATCTCTCCAGGAGCTCAGCGGCCTTGGTGGTGACACTTTGCCAATGGCGAAAAGGGAATCTTGGTTTAACATTACCCTGAACCCCTCCCCCAGGATCCTGTAAGTCTGCTTTACCATATAAAAAGCCCTTTGGAAACTTCCTTTATCTTAACTCCCCCAAGATATATATATGCTGACAATCATACTCCAAGCAGATGCTCCGATACACATCCGAAGGGTCTCATGACTGAGGTTTTACTAGACGGTAATAAATGGCATTTTCCTTACAACAGCTAGTCCCTCGAGGTCCCAGAAACCTTGCTTCCAAAATTCCTTAGAGCCACGCTGGCATTGTGAAGGGGTCCATCTAACAGTTTTGTGAGCACCCATTTCCCTGTGGTCTGCTTGGACCACCAGAACAAAATGCCATAGACCAAATAACTTAAACAACAGAAATGTAGGGGCGCCTGTGTGGCTCAGTCGGTTGAGCGTCAGACTTTTGGCAGAGAGGTCATGATCTCACGGGTCCGTGGGTTCGAGCCCCATGTCTCGAGCTGTGCTGACAGCTCAGAGCCTGGAGTCTGCTTTGGATTCTGTCTCCCTCTCTCTCTGCTCCTCCCCCGCTGTGCTCCATCTCTCTCCCTCTCAAAAATAAACATAAAAATAAAAAATAAAAAAAACAGAAATGTATGGCCTTGGTTCTTTTTTTTTTAAGCTTGTTTTTTTAATGTTTTATTTATTTTTGATACAGAGAGAGACAGAGCATGAGAGGGGGAGAGGCAGAGAGAGAAGGAGACACAGAACCGGAAGCAGGCTCCAGGCTCTGAGCTAGCTGTCAGCACAGAGCCTGACGCGGGGCTCAAACCCACGAACGTGAGATCTGACCTGAGCCCCGCGTCAGGAGACTTAACCGACTGATCCACCCAGGCGCCCCTGGCCTTGGTTCTTGAGGTCCCAGATCAGGATCCCACAGGGTCGTGTTCTGAGGATGCCTCTCCTCTAGCTTGCGGGTGTCTCTTTTCTCCCCGAGCCTTTCTCTGGATATAATCTGAATTGCCTCCTGGAAGCTCTATCTCTAAATATACTCACATTGAGGGTTAGGGTGTCAACATACGAAAGAGGGGTACACTACTCAGTTCATAGCACCTTCTACATGAGGCACCTGGGGCGCCAGGGTTGGTCAGTAGGTTGAATGTCTTGATGGAGGCTTTGGGGTGATGATGGGGGCGCCTGGCACCCAAGGGCCAAGAAAAAATTCTCGCAAAAGGTGCAAAAAGGTGATTTTATGAAGGCACAGGGACAGGACCCGTGGCAGAATGTACTTTGCATCCGGACCTCTAGCTGCGAGGAAGCAGAAAGCTCTTTCTCCTTTGGGAGTGTGCATAAGAATCACTTGGGGCTTATCATTCTGATCACTGGCAGGACCCAGGAGTCCGAAGTTCTCATAGGCAAATCCTGCCTCAGGGCCTCTTCTTCCGTGACTCTGAGGCATTGTGGACCCTAGGCTTTCGGGAACATTGTCCTGGGACAGGAGCCCTAGTTCCATTTGTCAGGGGCATACTTAGCCGAGTTAGCTCGGTCCTCTCCTTCCCGAGAGGAGAGCTAGTTCTAAAGACTGGATGCGGGGCCCCTGGGTGGCTCAGTCAGTTGAGTGTCCAACTTCGGCTTAGGTCATGATCTCACAGTTCGGTTCGTGGGTTCGAGCCTCGCATCGGGCTCTGTGCTGACCACTAGCTCAGAGCCTGGAGCCTGCTTCAGATTCCGTGTCTCTTTCTCTCTCTGCCCCTCCCCTGTTCACGCTCTGTCTCTCTCTCTCTGTCTCTCAAAAATAAATAAATGTAAAAAAATATATATAAATAAATAATAAAGACTGGATGCTTGAACCCTGAAAAATATCAGGGAAGTGGGAGTGCGGGGGAGGAGGCTCTGCTGGAACCCGGGAGTCTAGGGATTTAACGCACCCTCCTCCCAGAAAAAACCCCGCCCAGGAAGGCTAGGAGGTTAGTCAGTGACAAACACAAGCATTTCTTGGAGCTGTGACTCACTGTGTCCTCTCTGCCCACCCTGCGACCTGCATTCAGGACCTTTGGGACCCTACTTTGATTGCAGAGGTGAGAGAGCGCGTTAAACCCTGGGGAGGCTCAAGGATTTGCTAGACTAGGAGCAAGGTGAAACAGAAACGGGACGGGAGAGGGAGGAGAGAGTGGCATTGCCATCCAGAGTGGCCTGGAGTCCCCACTCCAAGCCTGTGTTGTCCATAACCCGCACTGAATTTCGACACAAAACATCTATTAAAATAGATTTTCCTTTTCTTTCTCATTTTCTTTTCCTGGTTCTTACTCTCCGCTGCCAGCCCCCAGCCCCTCCAGTTCAGAGGGCAAGGCCACAGACATGAAGAAGACCTGGCCTTCTCCTGGTAGCACCCCCAGCCTGGCGGCGCCCCGTCTCTGGAGAGGGTGTCACTTCAAGCCAGAGCAGGGCCAAGTCCACAGGGCTCAGCAGCCCGCATTGAGGATATTTCCTCCTTCCTTCCCAGGGGTACCCTTCCACACCCAGCTCCTGACACGCAGGGCCCCCCTTAGAAACTTCAGCAGCCCTACTTAGCCAGGGTCCCCTGGGCCTTCCTCCTTGGACTGGTTCTCCCAGGAGAACAGGCTTTCAGGCTGGGGGAGGGAGTCGGCCCCCCCCACCCCCCGCCCGTTATCACCACAAAGCAAAGTCCAGGGAAAGGAGGGGGGGGTGTTAGAGAGCCAGGTCCTTGCTAGTAAATCAAAGTTGGTTTCCCAGATGGAGCTGCAGCCGCTTTGATTTCTCAAGCCGCCCCCTCCCCCTCTGCCTCCCTCACCCCCTCACCCCCTCACCCCCAGCTCCACGGTTTCAATTCCTCCCTGAAAAGCAGTGGGGCCTCCTTTCAAACCAGCCCAGCTCCTCCAACTCCCAACTACAGCTTAAGTTACAGGAAAGAGAAGGGGGAGGGGGGGAGGTGGCCCAGCCTGGAGGAAAATGAGAGAAATTCTGGGAGAAGGGAAGGGGGGCAAGGGAGAGGGAAAAGAAAGGAAGACTGAGAAGGAAAAGAGAGCGCAAGTTAGGAGATGGGGTGCAGCTGGTACCAGAAACGTGTGCTCTGTGGGAACCCCACTTGGGAAACAAACCTCTCTTGGTCCCCAAGTGAGCATCCCCCACCCCCATCACCCCAATGACTCCTCCACATCTACAAATCTAGGATTCGATTCGGGCACTCCCATTCCTCTCCTTTTGGCATTAGGTTCTAGAAGGTTCCAGGAGACAAAATATCTGACTCATTCATTCCCAGAGACACTGACTTCCTGGACTGAGAAGGCAGAGTCTCCCCTCAAGAACCTCACCAACCAAACTCAGCACTGATTTTTTCAGCTTTGTTCCCCGCCCCCCTCCCACCCCCAGTCAGCTCTGAGCAGCCGGCACCTTGCTCTTGCTTGGCCTAGGCCTGAGCTAATTAAAGCCCTTAATTAATAGATCATCTGTTATATCTGTTTAATCCTTTTATGGCCCGTTTTGCCATCCAGAGACCTTGGGGAAGAGTGCTAGAAAGATAAAGGGCACAGCAGCTGTCCTCCGCCATGTCCCCCTCCTGCTGGGTCCCCAAAGCCAAGGGACAGCCTTGGAAATTGGCAGGGGGTGGGCTGAAGAACACCAAAGGGAACCTCCAAGTGGGCAGGAAGTGGGGGCTCTGGGTGTCCTAGGCCTGACTTTTCTAAAGCCTATTTCTAAGGGTCTGATTCCCTGAGAGCTAAATGGAAGACAAAGTTCTGAAAGAGGAAATTTGGCATCTCACCTGAAGACGGATTCCAGGTCTTGGTGGCCGGACTCTGGGAGAGAGGAAGAAAGGAAGATTCTTACACAGCAGGGACAAATGTCTTCTGGGTTGGGGGGAGGGGTGGCCAAGTAGATTCTCTGACAGCTCAAACCGGTTTTCCCCATCAGGAGTATTTTTGCTTAAAGAATAAAACCTTTGGGGATTCAAAGCATCTAAAATTGTGGTCTCTTCTTTGGCCCTTCCCTCCTAAACAGACATACACCCCTTACCCTTTAGGGTGAGGGACTCAGGGTGGAAGAAGGGACTTCCCTTCGGGAGGGAAAGAACACTGACCCAGGATTGAGGAAACGAGGAAAAGATGATTTCTCTGGAAGGCAGGGGTTCTAATGGGAAAGAAGGAAGCAGACAGACATCCATGCAATTACTTTGACTCTTTCCCTTGGCAAAATGAAAGGCCAGAGACAAGAGGATTTATGTGTAAGAATGGGGAACCCCTCAGGCTTCCTCCACTGAGAGACGGACCCCGCGCGGTCTCTGAGGTGCCCATGGCGTGCTGGACATTGCATTGCTGACTGGCTGTCTTTCATTTACACAAACCTTTCAAGCAGCGGCGGTTTCCATGATCCAAACACACGACTCTCACAGCTCCCCATATCTGGCCCAAAGGTAAAGTCAATGAATGTTTTTATGATCCCTTTGTACAGATGAGGGAGCTGTAGCTAAGGGAGAAAGACAACTTGCCCAAGGTCACTCAGCAGATGTGGGCTGGAGCCAAGCCCGCAGTCCAGACATGCTGAGCCCCAGACCAGGTTTCTTTCCTATCCACCGGCTCTTTGCTCTGCTCGCCTGTCAGGCTGAGCAGACCATGCCACGAAACGGAGAGCACAGCATCATTACAGCAGGGACACTCAACAATTATGCCAGATATCAGATTTGAAAGTGGAGAAAGGACAGACAGCGGTGCCTCAAGATTTGGGGAAGTGGCACCAGCACTGTGCCCTGTGGACGCTAAGGCTCCCAGCCTACAGGAGGAGCCCAAGACCCACCAGAATGTTCCTCAGCGCTGAACAGGAGCCCCGCTTTGCAACAGATGGCAGACTGTTGCTCCCTAGACTCTAAGTTTCCCAAAGCTGGAGCCCAGGTCTCTACAGACATTGTCTGCTTTGCATACAGTAGGTGCTCAATAATTGGTTGAATTAAAAACAATCGCTATTATTTTCCAAGCTTGCAGCCTAGCTTCAAGTCAGGTTAGTGCCATGCTCTACCTCATTTCATTGTCACAACTGAAACAAGGTAAACAAAAATTCTGACTTGAGGCCCCCAGGCTCAGAAGAACCAAATCTGTGACATTCACATGTTGGCTAGAATCTCTCTTCTGGCCCCACCACTCCTCAGTCTGCCTCCTTCTCAGCCCACAGTCCTCAATGTCGGCATCTCCAGAGTGTTGGTCTTCCAATCCAATCCACCTCCTCTTGGTGATCTCAACTCCTCTCACAGCTACAATCATAGGCTACAGTCACCAGATCTAAATCTAGCCCAGAACTCCCTCCTGGCCCCGGCTTAGACTATCCACCTGTGCTCCGGACCCCTTCTCTTGGACCATCAGCTTGGACAGGCTCAACTGTGCCTGTTATCCATCCGGTCCCTGCATTGCCTAGCCTCCTTGATGACTCAGGGCATCTAGGTCAGAAACCCTGGCTGGCCTCCTCCCTTACTCTTTTCTCTCCAACTACACCGTTTCAGTCCAACTGACGCGCTCACCATCCCTTGGCCGGACTTCGAGATCTATTCCTAACTGGCATCTCTGACTCAGCCAAGTCATGTTGCCCATGGCTGCCCAAATGCACTATGTAGCTTAAGTGTGATTATTCTCTCCCTCACACGTCTGTGTATCTCCAGAAGTTCAGCTCGGGTGCACGCTGTCTATGGTCCCTGCTCGTCTCCTTTGCCATCACTCTCCTAGATGCACGCAGGGCGCTAACAGGGCCAAAATATGTGCATATGTGTGCTCCTGCCCGGTCCATCCACCACCACTTGGACATGCCATTCCCTCTCTCTGGAACGCCTATCCCTGCCTTGAGATGGTGGGTTCATATTTCTACGCCCAGCACCTTACATATGGTCTGCAAGGCCTTGCAGCTTTGGGCTCTCTTTACCTCATCCGATTTTACTCCTCCCCACAACTACACAGGCCTCCCCTGCCCTCCCCAACTCCGATTCCCTCCTCCATCACATTATCTCAGCATAGACTTTTCCCTGCATACCACTGAATCCTGTGGCAATTTTACATCCATTTAAGAGACTATGTGATAGGGGCGCCTGGGTGGCTCAGTCGGTTAAGCCTCCGACTTCAGCTCAGGTCAGATCTCATGTTCGTGGGTTCGAGCCCCGCGTTGGGCTCTGTGCTGACAGCTAGCTCAGAGCCTGGAGCCTGCTTCCAGTTCTGTGTCTCCTTCTCTCTCTGCCCCTCCCCCTCTCATGCTCTGTCTCTGTCTGTATCAAAAATAAATAAAACATTGAAAAAAATTTATAAAAAAAAAAAGAGACTATGTGATAAATGTAAGTATCAGCCACTAGAATGTAAGCTCCGCTGGAACAGGGGTTGGGTCTGGTGGCCACACACAGTTGTTGTGGTGGGGGTGGTTTTTAACACACAGTTGTTAAGTGCATGAAAGCTCACAATTCTTATATGCATTGCTAGGGGCTGTGTGGTGTGGGAGACAGACCCCAGTTTTAAGAGCCAGGCAGGCCTGGGTTTCAATCTTAGCTCTGACACTTACTCTGTGACCTCGAGAAAATTGTCAAATCTCACCTAAGCTCAAGTTCTTCATCTTTAATAATTAGTTATTTTATTTTTTAATAATTAAAACAATTTTAACGTTTATTTATTTTTGAGGGAGAGAGAGAGACAAAGCACAAGTGGGGGAAGGGCAGAGGGAGAGGGAGACACAGAACCTGGAGCAAGCTCCAGGCTCTGAGCTGTCTGCACAGAGCCTGACACAGGCCTTGAACCCATGAACCATGAAATCGAAATCGTGACCTGAGCTGAAGTCTGACCCTTAACCAACTGAGCCACCCAGGTGCCCCAATTATTTTATTTTATTTTAAATTGTAGATTCTTCATTCATAAAAAGAATGCAATACCTACTTCGTGGGGATACACATAACGTATGTGCGGGGCTCCATAGGAGCCCAATAAATGGTAGCAGTTACCCTGTGTATCCAAGGATGTTTGCTGAATACATATTGAATTCATGTAACTTCTTGTTTTGCAAGGTTCTTTATGATTACAAAGTGTATTCTTGTCATTCTGAAATTGCTTTGGAGGTGTAGTCTCATGTTTTAAACGTCTGTCGGCTCATTCCCACTTTGCAGATGGGGAACCTAAGGTTCAAAACAGGTAAATGACTATCTGAGGTAGGGATCAGGTCCAGGTCAACACTATAGCTAATTTAAAAAAAAAAATCAGAACTAAGTGCTGTTTCTATCAAATGACACCACATCGTGTTTAAACTGAGAGAATCTATTAATTTCCTTTAGTTACAAGTTTCCTGTAGTTGAAAGGTACCTTTGTGGAAACCTTTGCATACAGTGAGTGCTATGTGGTTAGACCTGTGGATAGACATGAAATCTGAAGGTATAGGTTCTGGTTCTGTTCACACTCCAGACCCTCATGTGAAAGCCAAGAGGCATCATGAATTATCGCAATTTCTTATTTCATGTGAACATGTAAGGTCTTCTTCCGGGACACCATAAACTCTTGAAGGGCAAAGGGCTGCTACCATTGTCTCTGTATTGCCTGCAACACCTACCACAGTGGTTTGAAATTAGAAGAAGATTCGATAAAAGTGTGTTGAAGGGATGGCTGGTTTTCTGAGCGAATGAAAGAATGTCTATTATTTCTTTTTCCCCCTGCAACTCCCCCTTTCTGGGGGTGGCTGGCGGAGGGATAACTGTTACTCAAAACTGGCCTTAGGGCAGGAAAACAAGTTTGTCATGGAAGGAAATTGAAGATGCCGCATTTCTATTGGAGATTTACTCTTAATTTCCTATCAGACGGTGAGCTTCCTGAGTGGAGAGGAGGAACCTGTCTTAACTCATTTTTGTGTTCACTGCTCTGCTCGGAGCTCGGTCCCAGCGCTAGAGATGCTCTGGGGTGTACTGGGGGGGGGGGGGGGGGGGGGGGG
>NC_043716.1:40537993-40540002 GCF_006229205.1 Suricata suricatta
GGGGAGGACTGGAAATGGAATGGAGAGCCAAAGGCGCATGCCTCTGATTCTGAAGGAAAATATTCTTCTTAAAGTAGTGAAAAGGCAACTTCTCCAGGGTACAATAAGGAACATGCTTACGTTGTAAAGAACTTGAAAATCTGTTTATCATCCAATCCAGGAAAAAAAATCCTGTTAGACCTGGATTTGTTGTTTGTATTCTCTACTTAGAATTTTTTTTTCCTTCTGCCTCTTCCTTTCTTTCTTTCTCTCAAATTTGTTGTTGTTGTTGTTGTTGTTGTTGTTGTTCTGTTTTTAAAGCAATCCTTTTCTAGAGCAGAGCAGGAAACAGCTCACCAGGCTGGGAGGATTTGGTTTGCACAGAGAAGCAAAAGGGTTTTCAAAACTCAATTTTCTTTCTTCTTTTTAAAAACCCCCCCTCCTTCGGAGAGACAACAGAAATAATTGATCCATCATCCAGTATCAGGCCCTGGAGATTTACATGCAAATCCCCCCTATCCTTCCCCAAACCCCTTCCCAAATTTAAAATCCTAGAAGGGGAAAAAAAAGACCTTTCTAAAGAAGTAGGAACGCTTCTAGCCACCACTACACATCCCCAACCAGGTGAGAGATGGGGGGAGGGGTGGGTAATCCGCCACAATCCCCCCCCCCCCCGCCCCCAACCTCTCTCTCGCCACCCCTTTCTGGTGTGGAATCACTTAAGGTTTGGGTAAGGCTCCCCTCTCTCTCAGGAGACTGTATCTGGAAGCTTTTAGGGGGCGGAGGCAGAGGTGGGTAGAGAGAAGGAAAATTCCCCCAAACGGCCTAAGAGAGTCATCTCCTCACTCAAAACTGCCCGTCACCCCCCACCCCCCACCCCCCACCATTAACTTTCGATTAAGACCTCCTCGTTATGGCAACTAAACTTTACTTTGCATAATTAAGATTTGCCTCGGAAGAAGGGGGAGGGAGAAGCCGCAGCTCTGGGCCTTTCTCCTTCACCTCGCCCCCTTCCACCCCCGCCCCAACCCTCCAGCTCTGGGCCTCTAAGTTCCTGAGTTTTCTCACTTTGAGGTGCCACCGAACACAAAGAACCATAATGGGCTCCTTTGTGCTCGCTACGGGGCAATTACGCCCCGGAGTCCAGGCCCCTTTAAGAGCCTCTTAAAGAGACAGGCTCTCATTTTTCAGAGGGTTATTGAAGGGTGTGTTTAAGGGGGAGGAGCGAGGCAAACTTAGGGGTCTACGTGTGGCGTGAAGTGAAACTTTTGTCTGGATTCCTTGAGACGGGGTAGAGAGAAAAGTCTTTGTGAGCTGCTAGTTTCTTAAGTCTTTCTCTTGCCTTTGGACACTTTTAAACTTGAGATTTTTCACTTGATTTGAAAAATTGGCCTGAAATAGGTGGGTTCTAGGAGTAAGGGCGGAGGTAAGGATTTAAAGAGGTCCTCCGCCTTGGCCCCCTAGAAGAATGATACAGGGCTGAGTGGCGTGAGTCTGCCGCAGTTCTGGAGAATGTGTGTCTCCGGATTTCGCCGCCGCGACTCCGGAGAATTCCCGTGCCGGGCAAACAGCCCTTAATATAATAATAGCTTGTCTCTTTAAAAAGCAAAAGGGGGGGGAAAGTTTTGTTGGCATCTGGTTTCTGATCTCATTATGTTGTGGTCGACCAATCCAGCCCTCGGGGCTGGTCCCGGGGTTTAAATCTGATTGGTCGAGAGCACATTTTGGGATGGTGCTTAGCGCTCGACGGGGCGGTTTCAAGGATCCCTTTTTTGGGGGGCTGAGAGGAGGGCGGGGCCGCTGGCGGGGGCCCCCTTGAAACCGACTAATTGGGATCGGAGAGGCCGAGGTGAGGGCTGGAGGAAGGCACAAAGGAGTCGCTGGGCGGAGAAGGGAGGGGAAAGGCGAGAGGAGGAAGAAGAGGAGAGAGGGCAAGCAGCGCGCTGTGTCTCCGGCGGCTCAGTCGGACCGCGGCGAGCGAGCCGGCAGGCGCGCCGCCCCCCTCCCCCCCGCCCGGCCTCCCCAACTCT